>NC_064647.1:11139754-11442785 GCF_023864345.2 Schistocerca serialis cubense
ACTGACTCTTCTTACTGTCTATATTTTCAACCATTCATGTGACACTAGTTATACATTCCGGTGCCTCAATTCAGGTGTACTGTATCCCTCTGACCTTCTTATTGACGATGAAACACAGAAATAGCATCGGAATTAAATACAAAAGGCACAATGAAGACTTAAGTACAGGATAACTGACTCTTCTTACTGTCTATGTGTTAAACCATTCATGTGACATTAGTTATAGATTCCGATGCTTCACTTCAGGTTTACTGGATCCCTCTGACCTTCTTATTGACGATGAATCACAGAAATTGCATCGGAATTAAATACAGAAGGCACAATGACGGCTTAAGTACAAGAAAACTGACTCTTCTTACTGTCTATGTTTTAACCATTCCTGTGACACTAGTTATAGATTCCGATGCTTCACTTGAGGTTTACTGTATCCCTTGGACCTTCTTATTGAGGAGGAAACACAGAAATTGCATCGAAATTAAATACAAAAGGCACAATGCCGACTTAAGTACAAGAAAACTGACTCTTCTTACTGTTTATGTTTTGAACCATTCCTGTGACACTAGTTATAGATTCCGATGCTTCACTTCAGGTTTACTGTATCACTCTGACCTTCTTATTGACGATGAAACACAGAAATTTCATCGGAATTAAATACAAAAGGCACAATTGCGACTTAAGTACAAGAAAACTGACTCTTCTCACTGTCTATGTTTTGAACCATTCCTGTGACACTGGTTATAGATTGCGATGCTTCACCTCAGATATACTGTATCCCTCTGACCTTCTTATTGACGATGAAACACAGAAATTGCAACGGAATTAAATACTAAAGGCACAATCCCGACTTAAGTGGAAGAAAACTGACTCTTCTTACTGTCTATGTTTTGAACCATTCCTGTGGCACTAGTTATAGATTCCGACGCTTCACTTCAGGTTTACTGTATCCCTCTGACCTTCTTATTGACGATGAAACACAGAAATTGCATCGGAATTAAATAAAAAAGGCACAATGCCGACTTAAGTACAAGAAAACTGACTCTTTTTACTGTCTATGTTTTGATCCATTCCTGTGACACTAGTTATAGATTCCGATGCTTCACTTCAGGTTTACTGTATCTCTCTGACCTTCTTATTGTCGATGAATCACAGAAATTGCTTCGGAATTAAATACAAAAGGCACTATGCCGACTTAAGTAAAAGAAAACTGACTCTTCTTACTGTTTATGCTTTGATCCATTCCTGTGACACTCGTTATAGATTCCGATGCTTCACTTCAGGTTTTCTGTATCCCTCTGACCTTCTTGTTGACGATGAAACATAGAAATTGCATCGGAATTAAATGGAAAAGGAACAATGCCGACTTAAGAACAAGAAAACTGACTCTTCTTACTGTCTATGAATTGAACCATTCCTGTGACACTAAATATAGATTCCGATGCTTCACTTCAGGTTTGCTGTATCCCTCTGACCTTCTTATTGATGATGAACCACAGAAATTGCATCGGAATTAAATACAAAAAGCACAATGGCGACTTAAGTACAAGAAAACTGACTCTTCTTACTGTCTATGTTTTGAACCATTCATGTGACACTTGTTATACATTCCGATGCTTCACTTCATGTTTACTGTATCCCTGTGACCTTCTTATTGACGATGAAACACAGAAATTGCATCGGAATTAAATACAAAAGGCACAATGCCGACTTAAGTACAAGAAAACTGACTCTTCTTACTGTCTATGTTTGAACCATTCCTGTGACACTAGTTATAGATTCCGATGCTTCACTTCAGGTTTAGTGTATCCCTCTGACCTTCTTATTGACGATGAAACACAGAAATTGCAACGGAATTAAATACAAAAGGATATGCCGACTTAAGTAGAAGAAAACTGACTCTTCTTACTGTCTATGTTTTGAACCATTCCTGTGACACTAGTTATAGATTCCGACGCTTCACTTCAGGTTTACTGTATCCCTCTGACCTTCTTATTGACGATAAAAACACAGAAATTGCATCGGAATTAAATACAAATGGCACAATGCCGTCTTACGTACAAGTAAACTGACTCTTCTTATTGTCTTAGTTTTGAACCATTCCTGTGACACTAGTTATAGATTCCGATGCTTCACTTCAGGTTTACTGTATCCCTCTGGCCTTCTTATTGACGATGAAACACAGAAATTGCCTCGGAATTAAATACAAAAGGCACAACGCCGTCTTAAGTACAAGAAAACTGACTCTTCTTACTTTCTATGTTTTGAAAGATTCCTGTGACTCTAGTTATAGATTCCGATGCTTCACTTCACGTTTACTGTATTCCTCTGACCTTCTTATTGCCGATGAAACACAGAAATTGCATCGGAATTAAATACAAAAGACACAATGCCGGCTTAAGTACAAGTAAACTGACTCTTCTTACTGTCAATGTTTTCAACCATTCATGTGACACTAGTTATAGATTCCGATGCTTTACTCTAGGTTTACTGTATCCCTCAGACCATCTTATTGACGATGAATCACAGAAATTGTTTCGGAATGAAATACACAAGGCACAATGCCGACTTAAGTACAAGAAAACTGACTCTTTTTACTGTCTATGTTTTGATCCATTCCTGTGACACTAGTTATAGATTCCGATGCTTCACTTCAGGTTTACTGTATCTCTCTGACCTTCTTATTGACGATGAAACACAGAAATTGCATAGGAATTAAATACAAAAGTCACAATGCAGACTTAAGTACAAGAAAACTGACTCTTCTTACTGTCTATATTTTCAACCATTCATGTGACACTAGTTATACATTCCGATGCCTCACTTCAGGTTTACTGTATCCCTCAGACCTTCTTATTGACGATGAATCACAGAAATTGCTTCGGAATTAAATACAAAAGGCACTATGCCGACTTAAGTATAAGAAAACTGACTCTTCCTACTGTTTATGCTTTGATCCATTCCTGTGACACTCGTTATAGATTCCGATGCTTCACTTCAGGTTTTCTGCATCCCTCTGACCTTCCTGTTGACGATGAAACATAGAAATTGCATCGGAATTAAATGGAAAAAGAACAATGCCGACTTAAGTACAAGAAAACTGACTCTTCTTACTGTCTATGTTTTGAACCATTCCTGTGACACTAGTTATAGATTCTGATGCTTCACTTCAGGTTTACTGTATCCCTCTGACCTTCATATTGACGATGAAACACAGAAATGGCATCGGAATTAAATAGAAGATGCACAATGCCGACTTAAGTACAAGAAAACTGACTCTTCTTACTGTCTATGAATTTAACCATTCCTGTGACACTAAATATAGATTCCGATGCTTCACTTCAGGTTTGCTGTATGTCTCTGACCTTCTTATTGATGATGAACCACAGAAATTGCATCGGAATTAAATACAAAAAGCACAATGCCGACTTAAGTACAAGAAAACTGACTCTTCTTACTGTCTATGTTTTGAACCATTCCTGTGACACTTGTTATACATTCCGATGCTTCACTTCAGGTTTACTGTATCCCTGTGACCTTCTTATTGACGATGAAACACAGAAATTGCATCGGAATTAAATAGAAAAGGAACAATGCCGACTTAAGTACAAGAAAACAGACTCTTCTTACTGTCTATGTTTTGAACCTTTCCTGTGACACTAAATATTGATTCCGATGCTTCACTTCTGGTTTACTGTATCCCTCGGACCTTCTTATTGACGATGAAACACAGATATTGCATCGGAGTTAAATACAAAAGGCACATTGCCAAATTAAGTACAAGAAAACTGACTCTTCGTACTGTCTATGTTTTGAACCATTCCTGTGACACTAAATATTGATTCCGAAGCTTCACTTCAGGTTTACTGTATCCCTCTGACCTTCTTATTGACGATGAAACACAGAAATTGCATCGGAATTAAACACAAAAAGCACAATGCCGACTTAAGTACAAGAAAACTGACTCTTCTTACTGTCTATGTTTTGAACCATTCATGTGACACTAGTTATAGATTCCGATGCTTCACTTCAGGTTTACTGCATCCCTCTGGCCTTCTTATTGACGATGTAAAACAGAAATTGCAACGGAATTAAATACAAAAAGCACAATGCCTACTTAAGTACAAGAAAACTGACTCTTCTTAGTGTCAATGTTTTGAACCATTCCTGTGAAACTAGTTATAGATTCCGATGCTTCACTTCAGGTTTACTGTATCTCTCTGACCTTCATATTGACGATGAAACACAGAAATTGCATAGGAATTAAATACAAAAGGCACAATGCCGACTTAAGTACAAGACAACTGACTCTTCTGACTGTCTATATTTTCAACCATTCATGTGACACTAGTTATACATTCCGGTGCCTCAATTCAGGTGTACTGTATCCCTCTGACCTTCTTATTGACGATGAAACACAGAAATAGCATCGGAATTAAATACAAAAGGCACAATGAAGACTTAAGTACAGGATAACTGACTCTTCTTACTGTCTATGTGTTAAACCATTCATGTGACATTAGTTATAGATTCCGATGCTTCACTTCAGGTTTACTGGATCCCTCTGACCTTCTTATTGACGATGAATCACAGAAATTGCATCGGAATTAAATACAGAAGGCACAATGCCGGTTTAAGTACAAGAAAACTGACTCTTCTTACTGTCTATGTTTTAACCATTCCTGTGACACTAGTTATAGATTCCGATGCTTCACTTGAGGTTTACTGTATCCCTTGGACCTTCTTATTGAGGAGGAAACACAGAAATTGCATCGAAATTAAATACAAAAGGCACAATGCCGACTTAAGTACAAGAAAACTGACTCTTCTTACTGTTTATGTTTTGAACCATTCCTGTGACACTAGTTATAGATTCCGATGCTTCACTTCAGGTTTACTGTATCACTCTGACCTTCTTATTGACGATGAAACACAGAAATTTCATCGGAATTAAATACAAAAGACACAATTGCGACTTAAGTAAAAGAAAACTGACTCTTCTCACTATCTATGTTTTGAACCATTCCTGTGACACTGGTTATAGATTCCGATGCTTCACCTCAGATATACTGTATCCCTCTGACCTTGTTATTGACATATGAAACACAGAAATTGCAACGGAATTAAATACTAAAGGCACAATCCCGACTTAAGTAGAAGAAAACTGACTCTTCTTACTGTCTATGATTTGATCCATTCCTGTGACACTAGTTATAGATTCCGATGCTTCACTTCAGGTTTACTGTATCTCTCTGACCTTCTTATTGACGATGAATCACAGAAATTGCTTCGGAATTAAATACAAAAGGCACTATGCCGACTTAAGTAAAAGAAAACTGACTCTTCTTACTGTTTATGCTTTGATCCATTCCTGTGACACTCGTTATAGATTCCGATGCTTCACTTCAGGTTTTCTGTATCCCTCTGACCTTCTTGTTGACGATGAAACATAGAAATTGCATCGGAATTAAATGGAAAAGGAACAATGCCGACTTAAGTACAAGAAAACTGACTCTTCTTATTGTCTATGAATTGAACCATTCCTGTGACACTAAATATAGATTCCGATGCTTCACTTCAGGTTTGCTGTATCCCTCTGACCTTCTTATTGATGATGAACCACAGAAATTGCATCGGAATTAAATACAAAAAGCACAATGGCGACTTAAGTAAAAGAAAACTGACTCTTCTTACTGTTTATGCTTTGATCCATTCATGTGACACTTGTTATACATTCCGATGCTTCACTTCATGTTTACTGTATCCCTGTGACCTTCTTATTGACGATGAAACACAGAAATTGCATCGGAATTAAATAGAAAAGGAACAATGCCGACTTAAGTACAAGAAAACTGACTCTTCTTACTGTCTATGATTTGAACCATTCCTGTGACACTAAATTTTGATTCCGATGCTTCACTTCAGGTTTACTGTATCCCTCTGACCTTCTTATTGACGATGAAACACAGATATTGCATCGGAGTTAAATACAAAAGGCACAATGCCAAATTAAGTACAAGAAAACGGACTCTTCGTACTGTCTATGTTTTGAACCATTCCTGTGACACTAAATATTGATTCCGAAGCTTCACTTCAGGTTTACTGTATCCCTCTGACTTCTTATTGTCGATGAAACACAGAAATTGCATCGGAATTAAATACAAAAAGCACAATGCCGACTTAAGTACAAGAAAACTGAGTCTTCTTACTGTCTATGTTTTGAACCATTCATGTGACACTAGTTATAGATTCCGATTCTTCACTTCAGGTTTACTGTATCCCTCTGGCCTTCTTATTGACGATGAAAAACAGAAATTGCAACGGAATTCAATACAAAAAGCACAATGCCTACTTAAGTACAAGAAAACTGACTCTTCTAAGTGTCTATGTTTTGAACCATTCCTGTGACACTAGTTATAGATTCCGATGCTTCACTTCAGGTTTACTGTATCCCTCTGACCTTCTTATTGACGATGAAACACAGAAATTGCATAGGAATAAAAAACACAAGGCACAATGCCGACTTAAGTACAAGAAAACTGACTCTTCTTACTGTCTATGTTTTCAACCATTCATGTGACACTAGTTATACATTCCGATGCCTCACTTCAGGTTTACTGTATCCCTCTGACCTTCTTATTGACGATGAAACACAGAAATTGCATCGGAATTAAATACAGAAGGCACAATGCCGGTTTAAGTACAAGAAAACTGACTCTTCTTACTGTCTATGTTTTAACCATTCCTGTGACACTAGTTATAGATTCCGATGCTTCACTTCCGGTTTCCTGTATCCCTCTGACCTTCTTATTGACGATGAAACACAGAAATAGCATCGGAATTAAATACATAAGGCACAATGAAGACTTAAGTACAGGATAACTGACTCTTCTTACTGTCTATGTGTTGAACCATTCATGTGACATTAGTTATAGATTCCGATGCTTCACTTCAGGTATACTGGAACCCTCTGACCTTCTTTTTTACGATGAATCACAGAAATTGCATCGGAATTAAATACAGAAGGCACAATGCCGACTTAAGTACAAGAAAACTGACTCTTCTTACTGTCTATGTTTTAACCATTCCTATGACACTAGTTATAGATTCCGATGCTTCACTTGAGGTTTACTGAATCCCTGCGACCTTCTTATTGAGGAGGAAACACAGAAATTACATCGAAATTAAATACAAAAGGCACAATGCCGACTTAAGTACAGGAAAACTGACTCTTCTTACTGTTTATGTTTTGAACCATGCCTGTGACACTAGTTATAGATTCCGATGCTTCACTTCAGGTTTACTGTATCCCTCTGACCTTCTTATTGAGGAGGAAACACAGAAATTGCATCGGAATTAAATACAAAAGGCACAATTCCGACTAAAGTACAAGAAAACTGACTCTTCTCACTGTCTGTGTTTTGAACCATTCCTGTGACACTGGTTATAGATTCCGATGCTTCACCTCAGGTATACTGTATCCCTCTGACCTTCTTATTGACGATGAAACACAGAAATGCATCGGAATTAAATAGAAAATGCACAATGCCGACTTAAGTAGAAGAAAACTGACTCCTCTAACTGTCTATGATTGAACCATTCCTGTGACACTAGTTATAGATTCCGACGCTTCACTTCAGGTTTACTGTATCCCTCTGACCTTCTTATTGACGATGAAACACAGAAATTGCATCGGAATTAAATACAAATGGCACAATGCCGACTTAAGTACAAGAAAACTGACTCTTCTTACTGTCTATGTTTTAAACCATTCCTGTAACACTAGTTATAGATTCCGATGCTTCATTTCAGGTTTACTGTACCCTCTGACGATCTTATTGACGATGAAACACGGAAATTGCATCGGACTTAAATACAAAAGGGACAATGCCGACTTAAGTACAAGAAAACTGACTCTTCTTACTGTCTATGTTTTGAACCATTACTGTGACACTAGTTATAGATTCCGATGCTTCACTTCAGGTTTACTGTATCCTTCTGACCTTCTTATTGACGATGAATCACAGAAATAGCTTCGGAAATAAATACAAAAGGCACAATGCCGACTTAAGTAAAAGAAAACTGACTCTTCTTACTGTCTACGCTTTGATCCATTCCTGTGACACTCGTTATAGATTCCGATGCTTCACTTCAGATTTACTGTATCCCTCTGACCTTATTGACGATGAAACACAGAAATTGCATCGTAATTAAATATAAAATGCACAATGCCGACTTAAGTTCAAGAAAACTGAATCTTCGTAGTGTCTACGTTTGGAACCATTCCTGTGACACTAGTTATAGATTCCGATGCTTCACTTCAGGTTTACTGTATCCCTCTCACCTTCTTGTTGACGATGAAACACAGAAATTGCATCGGAATTAAATACAAAAGGCACAATGCCGACTTAAGTACAAGATAACTGACTCTTCTTACTGTCTATGTTTTAAACCATTCCTGTAACACTAGTTATAGATTCCGATGCTTCACTTCAGGATTACTGTACCCTCTGACGATCTTATTGACGATGAAACACAGATATTGCATCGGAATTAAATACAAATGGCACAATGACGACTTAAGTACAAGAAAACGGACTCTTCTTACTGTCTATGTTTTGAAACATTCATGTGACACTAATTATAGATTCCGATGCTTCACTTCAGGTATACTTTATCCCTCTGATCTTCTTATTGACGATGAAACACAGAAATTGCATTGGAATTAAATACAAAAGGCACAATGCCGACTTATGTACAAGAAAACTGACTCTTCTTACTGTCTATGTTTGAACCATTCATGTGACACTAATTATAGATTCCGATGTTTTACTCCAGGTTTACTGTATCCCTCTGACCTTCTTATTGACGATGAATCACATAAATTGCTTCGGAATTAAATACAAAAGGCACTATGCCGACTTAAGTAAAAGAAAACTGACTCTTCTTACTGTCTATGCTTTGATCCATTCCTGTGACACTCGTTATAGATTCCGATGCTTCACTTCAGATTCTCTGTATCCCTCTGACCTTCTTGTTGACGATGAAACATAGAAATTGCATCGGAATTAAATGGAAAAGGAACAATGCCGACTTAAGTACAAGAAAACTGACTCTTCTTACTGTCTATGAATTGAACCATTCCTGTGACACTAAATATGGATTCCGATGCTTCACTTCAGGTTTGCTGTATCCCTCTGACCTTCTTATTGATGATGAACCACAGAAATTGCATCGGAATTAAATACAAAAAGCACAATGCCGACTTAAGAACAAGAAAACTGACTCTTCTTACTGTCTATGATTTGAACCATTCCTGTGACACTTGTTATACATTCCGATGCTTCACTTCAGGTTTACTGTATCCCTGTGACCTTCTTATTAACGATGAAACATGGATATTGCATCGGAATTAAATAGAAAAGGAACAATGCCGACTTAAGTACAAGAAAACAGACTCTTCTTACTGTCTATGTTTTGAACCATTCCTGTGACACTAGTTATAGATGCCGATGCTTCACTTCAGGTTTACTGTATCCCTCTGACCTTCTTATTGACGATGAAACACAGAAATTGCGTCGGAATTAAATAGAAAAGGCACATTGCCGAACTAAGTACAAGAAAACTGACTCTACTTACTGTCTATATTTGAAACCATTCCTGTGACACTAAATATTGATTCCGATGCTTCACTTCAGGTTTACTGTATCCCTCTGACCTTCTTATTGACGATGAAACACAGAAATTGCATCGGAATTAAATACAAAAGGCACAATGCCGACTTAAGTACAAGAAAACTGACTCTTCTTACTGTCTATGTTTGAACCATTCCTGTGACACTAGTTATAGATTCCGATGCTTCACTTCAGGTTTAGTGTATCCCTCTGACCTTCTTATTGACGATGAAACACAGAAATTGCAACGGAATTAAATACAAAAGGCGGAATGCCGACTTAAGTAGAAGAAAACTGACTCTTCTTACTGTCTATGCTTTGAACCATTCCTGTGACACTAGTTATAGATTCCGACGCTTCACTTCAGGTTTACTGTATCCCTCTGACCTTCTTATTGACGATGAAACACAGAAATTGCATCGGAATTAAATACAAATGGCACAATGCCGACTTAAGTACAAGTAAACTGACTCTTCTTATTGTCTTAGTTTTGAACCATTCCTGTGACACTAGTTATAGATTCCGATGCTTCACTTCAGGTTTACTGTATCCCTCTGGCCTTCTTATTGACGATGAAACACAGAAATTGCCTCGGAATTAAATACAAAAGGCACAACGCCGTCTTAAGTACAAGAAAACTGACTCTTCTTACTTTCTATGATTTGAAAGATTCCTGTGACTCTAGTTATAGATTCCGATGCTTCACTTCACGTTTACTGTATTCCTCTGACCTTCTTATTGCCGATGCAACACAGAAATTGCATCGGAATTAAATACAAAAGACACAATGCCGGCTTAAGTACAAGTAAACTGATTCTTCTTACTGTCAATGTTTTCAACCATTCATGTGACACTAGTTATAGATTCCGATGCTTTACTCTAGGTTTACTGTATCCCTCAGACCTTCTTATTGACGATGAATCACAGAAATTGTTTCGGAATGAAATACACAAGGCACAATGCCGACTTAAGCACAAGAAAACTGATTCTTTTTACTGTCTATGTTTTGATCCATTCCTGTGACACTAGTTATAGATTCCGATGCTTCACTTCAGGTTTACTGTATCTCTCTGACCTTCTTATTGACGATGAAACACAGAAATTGCATAGGAATTAAATACAAAAGTCACAATGCAGACTTAAGTACAAGAAAACTGACTCTTCTTACTGTCTATATTTTCAACCATTCATGTGACACTAGTTATACATTCCGATGCCTCACTTCAGGTTTACTGTATCCCTCAGACCTTCTTATTGACGATGAATCACAGAAATTGCTTCGGAATTAAATACAAAAGGCACTATGCCGACTTAAGTATAAGAAAACTGACTCTTCCTACTGTTTATGCTTTGATCCATTCCTGTGACACTCGTTATAGATTCCGATGCTTCACTTCAGGTTTTCTGCATCCCTCTGACCTTCCTGTTGACGATGAAACATAGAAATTGCATCGGAATTAAATGGAAAAAGAACAATGCCGACTTAAGTACAAGAAAACTGACTCTTCTTACTGTCTATGTTTTGAACCATTCCTGTGACACTAGTTATAGATTCTGATGCTTCACTTCAGGTTTACTGTATCCCTCTGACCTTCATATTGACGATGAAACACAGAAATGGCATCGGAATTAAATAGAAGATGCACAATGCCGACTTAAGTACAAGAAAACTGACTCTTCTTACTGTCTATGAATTTAACCATTCCTGTGACACTAAATATAGATTCCGATGCTTCACTTCAGGTTTGCTGTATGCCTCTGACCTTCTTATTGATGATGAACCACAGAAATTGCATCGGAATTAAATACAAAAAGCACAATGCCGACTTAAGTACAAGAAAACTGACTCTTCTTACTGTCTATGTTTTGAACCATTCCTGTGACACTTGTTATACATTCCGATGCTTCACTTCAGGTTTACTGTATCCCTGTGACCTTCTTATTGACGATGAAACATAGAAATTGCATCGGAATTAAATAGAAAAGGAACAATGCCGACTTAAGTACAGGAAAACAGACTCTTCTTACTGTCTATGTTTTGAACCTTTCCTGTGACACTAAATATTGATTCCGATGCTTCACTTCTGGTTTACTGTATCCCTCGGACCTTCTTATTGACGATGAAACACAGATATTGCATCGGAGTTAAATACAAAAGGCACAATGCCAAATTAAGTACAAGAAAACTGACTCTTCGTACTGTCTATGTTTTGAACCATTCCTGTGACACTAAATATTGATTCCGAAGCTTCACTTCAGGTTTACTGTATCCCTCTGACCTTCTTATTGACGATGAAACACAGAAATTGCATCGGAATTAAACACAAAAAGCACAATGCCGACTTAAGTACAAGAAAACTGACTCTTCTTACTGTCTATGTTTTGAACCATTCATGTGACACTAGTTATAGATTCCGATGCTTCACTTCAGGTTTACTGCATCCCTCTGGCCTTCTTATTGACGATGAAAAACAGAAATTGCAACGGAATTAAATACAAAAAGCACAATGCCTACTTAAGTACAAGAAAACTGACTCTTCTTAGTGTCAATGTTTTGAACCATTCCTGTGAAACTAGTTACAGATTCCGATGCTTCACTTCAGGTTTACTGTATCTCTCTGACCTTCATATTGACGATGAAACACAGATATTGCATAGGAATTAAATACAAAAGGCACAATGCCGACTTAAGTACAAGACAACTGACTCTTCTTACTGTCTATATTTTCAACCATTCATGTGACACTAGTTATACATTCCGGTGCCTCAATTCAGGTGTACTGTATCCCTCTGACCTTCTTATTGACGATGAAACACAGAAATAGCATCGGAATTAAATACAAAAGGCACAATGAAGACTTAAGTACAGGATAACTGACTCTTCTTACTGTCTATGTGTTAAACCATTCATGTGACATTAGTTATAGATTCCGATGCTTCACTTCAGGTTTACTGGATCCCTCTGACCTTCTTATTGACGATGAATCACAGAAATTGCATCGGAATTAAATACAGAAGGCACAATGACGGCTTAAGTACAAGAAAACTGACTCTTCTTACTGTCTATGTTTTAACCATTCCTGTGACACTAGTTATAGATTCCGATGCTTCACTTGAGGTTTACTGTATCCCTTGGACCTTCTTATTGAGGAGGAAACACAGAAATTGCATCGAAATTAAATACAAAAGGCACAATGCCGACTTAAGTACAAGAAAACTGACTCTTCTTACTGTTTATGTTTTGAACCATTCCTGTGACACTAGTTATAGATTCCGATGCTTCACTTCAGGTTTACTGTATCACTCTGACCTTCTTATTGACGATGAAACACAGAAATTTCATCGGAATTAAATACATAAGGCACAATTGCGACTTAAGTACAAGAAAACTGACTCTTCTCACTGTCTATGTTTTGAACCATTCCTGTGACACTGGTTATAGATTGCGATGCTTCACCTCAGATATACTGTATCCCTCTGACCTTCTTATTGACGATGAAACACAGAAATTGCAACGGAATTAAATACTAAAGGCACAATCCCGACTTAAGTGGAAGAAAACTGACTCTTCTTACTGTCTATGTTTTGAACCATTCCTGTGGCACTAGTTATAGATTCCGACGCTTCACTTCAGGTTTACTGTATCCCTCTGACCTTCTTATTGACGATGAAACACAGAAATTGCATCGGAATTAAATAAAAAAGGCACAATGCCGACTTAAGTACAAGAAAACTGACTCTTTTTACTGTCTATGTTTTGATCCATTCCTGTGACACTAGTTATAGATTCCGATGCTTCACTTCAGGTTTACTGTATCTCTCTGACCTTCTTATTGTCGATGAATCACAGAAATTGCTTCGGAATTAAATACAAAAGGCACTATGCCGACTTAAGTAAAAGAAAACTGACTCTTCTTACTGTTTATGCTTTGATCCATTCCTGTGACACTCGTTATAGATTCCGATGCTTCACTTCAGGTTTTCTGTATCCCTCTGACCTTCTTGTTGACGATGAAACATAGAAATTGCATCGGAATTAAATGGAAAAGGAACAATGCCGACTTAAGAACAAGAAAACTGACTCTTCTTACTGTCTATGAATTGAACCATTCCTGTGACACTAAATATAGATTCCGATGCTTCACTTCAGGTTTGCTGTATCCCTCTGACCTTCTTATTGATGATGAACCACAGAAATTGCATCGGAATTAAATACAAAAAGCACAATGGCGACTTAAGTACAAGAAAACTGACTCTTCTTACTGTCTATGTTTTGAACCATTCATGTGACACTTGTTATACATTCCGATGCTTCACTTCATGTTTACTGTATCCCTGTGACCTTCTTATTGACGATGAAACACAGAAATTGCATCGGAATTAAATACAAAAGGCACAATGCCGACTTAAGTACAAGAAAACTGACTCTTCTTACTGTCTATGTTTGAACCATTCCTGTGACACTAGTTATAGATTCCGATGCTTCACTTCAGGTTTAGTGTATCCCTCTGACCTTCTTATTGACGATGAAACACAGAAATTGCAACGGAATTAAATACAAAAGGATATGCCGACTTAAGTAGAAGAAAACTGACTCTTCTTACTGTCTATGTTTTGAACCATTCCTGTGACACTAGTTATAGATTCCGACGCTTCACTTCAGGTTTACTGTATCCCTCTGACCTTCTTATTGACGATAAAAACACAGAAATTGCATCGGAATTAAATACAAATGGCACAATGCCGTCTTACGTACAAGTAAACTGACTCTTCTTATTGTCTTAGTTTTGAACCATTCCTGTGACACTAGTTATAGATTCCGATGCTTCACTTCAGGTTTACTGTATCCCTCTGGCCTTCTTATTGACGATGAAACACAGAAATTGCCTCGGAATTAAATACAAAAGGCACAACGCCGTCTTAAGTACAAGAAAACTGACTCTTCTTACTTTCTATGTTTTGAAAGATTCCTGTGACTCTAGTTATAGATTCCGATGCTTCACTTCACGTTTACTGTATTCCTCTGACCTTCTTATTGCCGATGAAACACAGAAATTGCATCGGAATTAAATACAAAAGACACAATGCCGGCTTAAGTACAAGTAAACTGACTCTTCTTACTATCAATGTTTTCAACCATTCATGTGACACTAGTTATAGATTCCGATGCTTTACTCTAGGTTTACTGTATCCCTCAGACCATCTTATTGACGATGAATCACAGAAATTGTTTCGGAATGAAATACACAAGGCACAATGCCGACTTAAGTACAAGAAAACTGACTCTTTTTACTGTCTATGTTTTGATCCATTCCTGTGACACTAGTTATAGATTCCGATGCTTCACTTCAGGTTTACTGTATCTCTCTGACCTTCTTATTGACGATGAAACACAGAAATTGCATAGGAATTAAATACAAAAGTCACAATGCAGACTTAAGTACAAGAAAACTGACTCTTCTTACTGTCTATATTTTCAACCATTCATGTGACACTAGTTATACATTCCGATGCCTCACTTCAGGTTTACTGTATCCCTCAGACCTTCTTATTGACGATGAATCACAGAAATTGCTTCGGAATTAAATACAAAAGGCACTATGCCGACTTAAGTATAAGAAAACTGACTCTTCCTACTGTTTATGTTTTGATCCATTCCTGTGACACTCGTTATAGATTCCGATGCTTCACTTCAGGTTTTCTGCATCCCTCTGACCTTCCTGTTGACGATGAAACATAGAAATTGCATCGGAATAAAATGGAAAAAGAACAATGCCGACTTAAGTACAAGAAAACTGACTCTTCTTACTGTCTATGTTTTGAACCATTCCTGTGACACTAGTTATAGATTCTGATGCTTCACTTCAGGTTTACTGTATCCCTCTGACCTTCATATTGACGATGAAACACAGAAATGGCATCGGAATTAAATAGAAGATGCACAATGCCGACTTAAGTACACGAAAACTGACTCTTCTTACTGTCTATGAATTTAACCATTCCTGTGACACTAAATATAGATTCCGATGCTTCACTTCAGGTTTGCTGTATGCCTCTGACCTTCTTATTGATGATGAACCACAGAAATTGCATCGGAATTAAATACAAAAAGCACAATGCCGACTTAAGTACAAGAAAACTGACTCTTCTTACTGTCTATGTTTTGAACCATTCCTGTGACACTTGTTATACATTCCGATGCTTCACTTCAGGTTTACTGTATCCCTGTGACCTTCTTATTGACGATGAAACACAGAAATTGCATCGGAATTAAATAGAAAAGGAACAATGCCGACTTAAGTACAAGAAAACAGACTCTTCTTACTGTCTATGTTTTGAACCTTTCCTGTGACACTAAATATTGATTCCGATGCTTCACTTCTGGTTTACTGTATCCCTCGGACCTTCTTATTGACGATGAAACACAGATATTGCATCGGAGTTAAATACAAAAGGCACATTGCCAAATTAAGTACAAGAAAACTGACTCTTCGTACTGTCTATGTTTTGAACCATTCCTGTGACACTAAATATTGATTCCGAAGCTTCACTTCAGGTTTACTGTATCCCTCTGACCTTCTTATTGACGATGAAACACAGAAATTGCATCGGAATTAAACACAAAAAGCACAATGCCGACTTAAGTACAAGAAAACTGACTCTTCTTACTGTCTATGTTTTGAACCATTCATGTGACACTAGTTATAGATTCCGATGCTTCACTTCAGGTTTACTGCATCCCTCTGGCCTTCTTATTGACGATGTAAAACAGAAATTGCAACGGAATTAAATACAAAAAGCACAATGCCTACTTAAGTACAAGAAAACTGACTCTTCTTAGTGTCAATGTTTTGAACCATTCCTGTGAAACTAGTTATAGATTCCGATGCTTCACTTCAGGTTTACTGTATCTCTCTGACCTTCATATTGACGATGAAACACAGAAATTGCATAGGAATTAAATACAAAAGGCACAATGCCGACTTAAGTACAAGACAACTGACTCTTCTGACTGTCTATATTTTCAACCATTCATGTGACACTAGTTATACATTCCGGTGCCTCAATTCAGGTGTACTGTATCCCTCTGACCTTCTTATTGACGATGAAACACAGAAATAGCATCGGAATTAAATACAAAAGGCACAATGAAGACTTAAGTACAGGATAACTGACTCTTCTTACTGTCTATGTGTTAAACCATTCATGTGACATTAGTTATAGATTCCGATGCTTCACTTCAGGTTTACTGGATCCCTCTGACCTTCTTATTGACGATGAATCACAGAAATTGCATCGGAATTAAATACAGAAGGCACAATGCCGGTTTAAGTACAAGAAAACTGACTCTTCTTACTGTCTATGTTTTAACCATTCCTGTGACACTAGTTATAGATTCCGATGCTTCACTTGAGGTTTACTGTATCCCTTGGACCTTCTTATTGAGGAGGAAACACAGAAATTGCATCGAAATTAAATACAAAAGGCACAATGCCGACTTAAGTACAAGAAAACTGACTCTTCTTACTGTTTATGTTTTGAACCATTCCTGTGACACTAGTTATAGATTCCGATGCTTCACTTCAGGTTTACTGTATCACTCTGACCTTCTTATTGACGATGAAACACAGAAATTTCATCGGAATTAAATACAAAAGGCACAATTGCGACTTAAGTAAAAGAAAACTGACTCTTCTCACTATCTATGTTTTGAACCATTCCTGTGACACTGGTTATAGATTCCGATGCTTCACCTCAGATATACTGTATCCCTCTGACCTTGTTATTGACATATGAAACACAGAAATTGCAACGGAATTAAATACTAAAGGCGCAATCCCGACTTAAGTAGAAGAAAACTGACTCTTCTTACTGTCTATGATTTGATCCATTCCTGTGACACTAGTTATAGATTCCGATGCTTCACTTCAGGTTTACTGTATCTCTCTGACCTTCTTATTGACGATGAATCACAGAAATTGCTTCGGAATTAAATACAAAAGGCACTATGCCGACTTAAGTAAAAGAAAACTGACTCTTCTTACTGTTTATGCTTTGATCCATTCCTGTGACACTCGTTATAGATTCCGATGCTTCACTTCAGGTTTTCTGTATCCCTCTGACCTTCTTGTTGACGATGAAACATAGAAATTGCATCGGAATTAAATGGAAAAGGAACAATGCCGACTTAAGTACAAGAAAACTGACTCTTCTTACTGTCTATGAATTGAACCATTCCTGTGACACTAAATATAGATTCCGATGCTTCACTTCAGGTTTGCTGTATCCCTCTGACCTTCTTATTGATGATGAACCACAGAAATTGCATCGGAATTAAATACAAAAAGCACAATGGCGACTTAAGTACAAGAAAACTGACTCTTCTTACTGTCTATGTTTTGAACCATTCATGTGACACTTGTTATACATTCCGATGCTTCACTTCATGTTTACTGTATCCCTGTGACCTTCTTATTGACGATGAAACACAGAAATTGCATCGGAATTAAATAGAAAAGGAACAATGCCGACTTAAGTACAAGAAAACAGACTCCTCTTACTGTCTATGATTTGAACCATTCCTGTGACACTAAATTTTGATTCCGATGCTTCACTTCAGGTCTACTGTATCCCTCTGACCTTCTTATTGACGATGAAACACAGATATTGCATCGGAGTTAAATACAAAAGGCACAATGCCAAATTAAGTACAAGAAAACGGACTCTTCGTACTGTCTATGTTTTGAACCATTCCTGTGACACTAAATATTGATTCCGAAGCTTCACTTCAGGTTTACTGTATCCCTCTGACTTCTTATTGTCGATGAAACACAGAAATTGCATCGGAATTAAATACAAAAAGCACAATGCCGACTTAAGTACAAGAAAACTGAGTCTTCTTACTGTCTATGTTTTGAACCATTCATGTGACACTAGTTATAGATTCCGATTCTTCACTTCAGGTTTACTGTATCCCTCTGGCCTTCTTATTGACGATGAAAAACAGAAATTGCAACGGAATTCAATACAAAAAGCACAATGCCTACTTAAGTACAAGAAAACTGACTCTTCTAAGTGTCTATGTTTTGAACCATTCCTGTGACACTAGTTATAGATTCCGATGCTTCACTTCAGGTTTACTGTATCCCTCTGACCTTCTTATTGACGATGAAACACAGAAATTGCATAGGAATAAAAAACACAAGGCACAATGCCGACTTAAGTACAAGAAAACTGACTCTTCTTACTGTCTATGTTTTCAACCATTCATGTGACACTAGTTATACATTCCGATGCCTCACTTCAGGTTTACTGTATCCCTCTGACCTTCTTATTGACGATGAAACACAGAAATTGCATCGGAATTAAATACAGAAGGCACAATGCCGGTTTAAGTACAAGAAAACTGACTCTTCTTACTGTCTATGTTTTAACCATTCCTGTGACACTAGTTATAGATTCCGATGCTTCACTTCCGGTTTCCTGTATCCCTCTGACCTTCTTATTGACGATGAAACACAGAAATAGCATCGGAATTAAATACATAAGGCACAATGAAGACTTAAGTACAGGATAACTGACTCTTCTTACTGTCTATGTGTTGAACCATTCATGTGACATTAGTTATAGATTCCGATGCTTCACTTCAGGTATACTGGAACCCTCTGACCTTCTTTTTTACGATGAATCACAGAAATTGCATCGGAATTAAATACAGAAGGCACAATGCCGACTTAAGTACAAGAAAACTGACTCTTCTTACTGTCTATGTTTTAACCATTCCTATGACACTAGTTATAGATTCCGATGCTTCACTTGAGGTTTACTGAATCCCTGCGACCTTCTTATTGAGGAGGAAACACAGAAATTACATCGAAATTAAATACAAAAGGCACAATGCCGACTTAAGTACAGGAAAACTGACTCTTCTTACTGTTTATGTTTTGAACCATGCCTGTGACACTAGTTATAGATTCCGATGCTTCACTTCAGGTTTACTGTATCCCTCTGACCTTCTTATTGAGGAGGAAACACAGAAATTGCATCGGAATTAAATACAAAAGGCACAATTCCGACTAAAGTACAAGAAAACTGACTCTTCTCACTGTCTGTGTTTTGAACCATTCCTGTGACACTGGTTATAGATTCCGATGCTTCACCTCAGGTATACTGTATCCCTCTGACCTTCTTATTGACGATGAAACACAGAAATGCATCGGAATTAAATAGAAAATGCACAATGCCGACTTAAGTAGAAGAAAACTGACTCCTCTAACTGTCTATGATTGAACCATTCCTGTGACACTAGTTATAGATTCCGACGCTTCACTTCAGGTTTACTGTATCCCTCTGACCTTCTTATTGACGATGAAACACAGAAATTGCATCGGAATTAAATACAAATGGCACAATGCCGACTTAAGTACAAGAAAACTGACTCTTCTTACTGTCTATGTTTTAAACCATTCCTGTAACACTAGTTATAGATTCCGATGCTTCATTTCAGGTTTACTGTACCCTCTGACGATCTTATTGACGATGAAACACGGAAATTGCATCGGACTTAAATACAAAAGGGACAATGCCGACTTAAGTACAAGAAAACTGACTCTTCTTACTGTCTATGTTTTGAACCATTCCTGTGACACTAGTTATAGATTCCGATGCTTCACTTCAGGTTTACTGTATCCTTCTGACCTTCTTATTGACGATGAATCACAGAAATAGCTTCGGAAATAAATACAAAAGGCACAATGCCGACTTAAGTAAAAGAAAACTGACTCTTCTTACTGTCTACGCTTTGATCCATTCCTGTGACACTCGTTATAGATTCCGATGCTTCACTTTAGGTTTTCTGTATCCCTCTGACCTTCTTGTTGACGATGAAACATAGAAATTGCATCGGAATTAAATGGAAAAGGAACAATGCCGACTTAAGTACAAGAAAACTGACTCTTCTTACTGTCTATGTTTTGAACCATTCCTGTGACACTAGTTATAGATTCTGATGCTTCACTTCAGGTTTACTGTATCCCTCTGACCTTCTTATTGACGATGAAACACAGAAATGGCATCGGAATTAAATAGAAAATGCACAATGCCGACTTAAGTACAAGAAAACTGACTCTTCTTACTGTCTATGTTTTGAACCATTCCTGTGACACTAGTTATAGATTCCGATGCTTCACTTCAGGTTTACTGTATCCTTCTGACATTCTTATTGACATTGAATCACAGAAATTGCTTCGGAATTAAATACAAAAGGCACTATGCCGACTTAAGTAAAAGAAAACTGACTCTTCTTACTGTCTATGCTTTGATCCATTCCTGTGACACTCGTTATAGATTCCGATGCTTCACTTCAGGTTTTCTGTATCCCTCTGACCTTCTTGTTGACGATGAAACATAGAAATTGCATCGGAATTAAATGGAAAAGGAACAATGCCGACTTAAGTACAAGAAAACTGACTCTTCTTACTGTCTATGTTTTGAACCATTCCTGTGACTCTTGTTATACATTCCGATGCTTCACTTCAGGTTTACTGTATCCCTGTGAGCTTCTTATTGACGATGAAACATAGAAATTGCTTCGGAATTAAATAGAAAAGGAGCAATGCCGACTTAAGTACAAGAAAACAGACTCTTCTTACTGTCTATGTTTTGAACCATTCCTGTGACACTAGTTATAGATGCCGATGCTTCACTTCAGGTTTACTGTATCCCTCTGACTTTCTTATTGACGATGGAAGACAGAAATTGCGTCGGAATTAAATAGAAAAGACACATTGCCGAAATAAGTACAAGAAACTGACTCTACTTACTGTCGATATTTTGAATTATTCCTGTGACACTAAATATTGATTCCGATGCTTCACTTCAGGTTTACTGTATCCCTCTGACCTTCTTATTGACGATGAAATACAGATATTGCATCGGAATGAAATACAAATGGAACAATGACGCCTTAAGTACAAGAAAACTGACTCTTCTTACTGTCTATGTTTTGAACCATTCCTGTGACACTAGTTACATATTCCGATGCTTCACTTCAGGTTTACTGTATTCCTCTGACATTCATACTGACGATGAAACACAGAAATTGCATCGGAATTAAATACAAAAGGCACAATGCCGACTTAAGTACAAGAAAACTGACTCCTCTTACTATCTATGTTTTGAACCATTCCTGTGACACTAGTTATAGATTCCGATGCTTCACTTCAGGTTCACTGTATCTCTCTGACCTCCTTATTGACGATGAAACACTGATATTGCATCGGAATTAAATACAAGAGGCACAATGTCGACTTAAGTACAAGAAAAGTGACTCTTCTTACTGTCTTTGTTTTGAACCATTCCTGTGCCACTAGTTATAGATTCCGACCCTCCAATTCAGGTTTACTGTAACCCTCTGACCTTCTTATTGACGATGAAACACAGAAATTGCATCGGAATTAAACACAAAAGGCACAACGCCGTCTTAAGTACAAGAAAACTGACTCTTCTTACTGTCTATGTTTTGAAAGAATCCTGTGACTCTAGTTATAGATTCCGATGCTTCACTTCAGGTTTACTGTTTTCCTCTGACCTTCTTATTGACGATGAAACACAGAAATTGCATCGAAGTTAAATACAAAAGGCACAATGCTGACTTAAGTACAAGAAGACTGACTCTTCTTACTGTCTATGTTTTGAACCATTCGTGTGACACTAGTTATAGATTCCGATGCTTCACTTCAGGTTTACTGTATCCCTCTGACCTTCTTATTGACGATGAAACACAGAAATTGCATCGGAGTTAAATACAAAAGGCACAATGCTGACTTAAGTACAAGAAGACTGACTCTTCTTACAGTCTATGTTTTGAACCATTCCTGTGACACTAGTTATAGATTCCGATGCTTCACTTCAGGTTTACTGTATCCCTCTGACCTTCTTGTTGATGATGAAACACAGATATTGCATCGGAATTAAAAACAAAAGGCACAATGCCGCCTTAAGTAGAAGGAAACTGACTCTTCTTACTGCCTATGTTTTGAACCATTCCTGTGACACTAGTTATAGATTCCGATGCTTCACTTCAGGTTTACTGTATCCCTCTGACCTTCTTATTGACGATGAAACACAGAAATTGCATCGGAATGAAATACAAAGGGCACAATGCCGACTTAAGTAAAAGAAAACTGACTATTTTTACTGTCTATGTTTTGAACCATTCATGTGACACTAATTATAGATTCCTATGCTTCACTTCAGGTATACTTTATCCCCCTGACCTTCATATTGACAATGAAACACAGAAATTGCATCGGAATTAAATACAAAAGGCACAATGCCGACTTATGTACAAGAAAAATGACTCTTCTTACTGTTTATGTTAGAACCATTCATGTGACACTAATTATAGATTCCGATGTTTTACTCCAGGTTTACTGTATCCCTCTGACCTTCTTATTGACGATGAATCACAGAAATTGCTTCGGAATTAAATACAAAAGGCACTATGCCGACTTAAGTAAAAGAAAATTGACTCTTCTTACTGTCTATGCTTTGATCCATTCCTGTGACACTCGTTATTGATTCCGATGCTTCACTTCAGGTTTTCTGTATCCCTCTTACCTTCTTGTTGACGATGAATCATAGAAATTGCATCGGAAATAAATGGAAAAGGAACAATGCCGACTTAAGTACAAGAAAACTGACTCTTCTTACTGTCTATGTTTCGAACCATTCCTGTGACACGAGTTATAGGTTCTGATGCTTCACTTCAGGTTTACTGTATCCCTCTGACCTTCTTATTGACGATGAAACACAGAAATGGCATCGGAATTAAATAGAAAATGCACAATGCCGACTTAAGTACAAGAAAACTGGCTCTTCTTACTGTCTTTGAATTGAATCATTCCTGTGACACTAAATATA
Organism: Schistocerca serialis cubense; assembly: GCF_023864345.2. Lineage (NCBI taxonomy): Eukaryota > Metazoa > Arthropoda > Insecta > Orthoptera > Acrididae > Schistocerca > Schistocerca serialis. The sequence goes on from NC_064647.1 coordinate 11,163,346, forward strand.
GATTCCGATGCTTCACTTCAGGTTTGCTGTATCCCTCCGACCTTCCTATTGAAGATGAACCACAGAAATTGCATCGGAATTAAATACAAAAAGCAGAATGCCGACTTAAGTACTAGAAAACTGACTCTTCTTACTGTCTATGTTTTGAACCATTCCTGTGACACTTGTTATACATTCCGATGCTTCACTTCAGGTTTACTGTATCCATGTGACCTTCTTATTGACGATGAAACACGGAAATTGCGTCGGAATTAAATAGAAAAGGCACATTGCCGAATTAAGTACTAGAAAACTGACTCTACTTACTTTCTATATTTTGAACCATTCCTGTGACATTAAATATTGATTCCAATGCTTCACTTCAGGTTTACTGTATCCCTCTTACCTTCTTCTTGACGATGAAACACAGAAATTGCATCGGAATTAAATACAAAAGGCACAATGCCGACTTAAATACAAGAAAACTGATTCTTCTTACTCTCTATGTTTGTACCATTCCTGTGACACTACTTACTGATTCCGATGCTTCACTTCAGGTTTAGTGTATCCCTCTGACCTTCTTATTAACGATGTAACACAGAAATTGCATCGGAATTAAATACAAAAGGCACAATGCCGAATTATGTACAAGAAAACTGACTCTTCATACTGTCAATGTTTTGAACCATTCCTGTGACACTAGTTATAGATTCCGATGCTTCACTTCAGGTGTACTGTATCCCTCTGACCTTCTTATTGACGATGAAACACAGAAAGTGCTTCGGAGTTAAATACAAAAGGCACAATGCCGACTTAAGTACAAGAAAACTGACTCTTCTTACTGTCTATGCTTTGAACCATTCCTGTGACACTAGTTATAGATTCCGATGCTTCACTTCAGGTTCACTGTTTCCCTCTGACCTCCTTATGACGATGAAACACAGAAATTGCATCGGAATTAAATACAAGAGGCACAATGTCGACTTAAGTACAAGAAAACTGACTCTTCTTACTGTCTTTGTTTTGAACCATTCCTGTGACAGTAGTTACAGATTCCGATGCTCCACTTCAGGTTTACTGTAACCCTCTGACCTTCTTATTGACGATGAAACACAGAAATTGCATCGGAGTTAAATACAAAATGCACAATGCTGACTTAAGTACAAGAAGACTGACTCTTCTTACAGTTTATGTTTTGAACCATTCCTGTGACACTAGTTATAGATGCCGATGCTTCACTTCAGGTTTACTGTATCCCTCTGACCTTCTTGTTGATGATGAAACACAGATATTACATCGGAATTAAATACAAAAAGCACAATGCCGACTTAAGTACAAGAAAACTGACTCTTCTTACTGTCTATGTTTTGAACCATTCGTGTGACACTAGTTATAGATTCCGATGCTTCACTTCAGGTTTAATGTATCCCTCTGACCTTCTTATTGACGATGAAACACAGAAATTGCATCGGAGTTAAATACAAAAGGCACAATGCTGACTTAAGTACAAGATGACTGACTCTTCTTACAGTCTATGTTTTGAACCATTCCTGTGACACTAGTTATAGATTCCGATGCTTCACTTCAGGTTTACTGTATCCCTCTGAACTTCTTGTTGATGATGAAACACAGATCTTGCATCGGAATTAAATACAAAAGGCACAATGCCGCCTTAAGTAGAAGGAAACTGACTCTTCTTACTGCCTATGTTTTGAACCATTCATGTGACACTAATTATAGATTCCTATGCTTCACTTCAGGTATACTTTATCCCTCTGACCTTCATATTGACAATGAAACACAGAAATTGCATCGGAATTAAATACAAAAGGCACAATGCCGACTTATGTACAAGAAAACTGACTCTTCTTACTGTTTATGTTTTGAACCATTCCTGTGACACTAGTTATAGATTCCGATGCTTCACTTCAGGTTTACTGTATCCCTCTGACCTTCATGTTGATGATGAAACACAGATATTGCATCGGAATTAAATACAAAAGGCACAATGCCGCCTTAAGTAGAAGGAAACTGACTCTTCTTACTGCCTATGTTTTGAACCATTCATGTGACACTAATTATAGATTCCGATGTTTTACTTCAGGTTTACTGTATCCCTCTGACCTTCTTATTGACGATGAATCACAGAAATTGCTTCGGAATTAAATACAAAAGGCACTATGCCGACTTAAGTAAAAGAAAACTGACTCTTCTTACTGTCTATGCTTTGATCCATTCCTGTGACACTCGTTATTGATTCCGATGCTTCACTTCAGGTTTTCTGTATCCCTCTTACCTTCTTGTTGACGATGAATCATAGAAATTGCATCGGAATTAAATGGAAAAAGAACAATGCCGACTTAAGTACCAGGAAACTGACTCTTCTTACTGTCTATGTTTTGAACCATTCCTGTGACACGAGTTATAGGTTCTGATGCTTCACTTCAGGTTTACTGTATCCCTCTGACCTTCTTATTGACGATGAAACACAGAAATGGCATCGGAATTAAATAGAAAATGCACAATGCCGACTTAAGTACAAGAAAACTGGCTCTTCTTACTGTCTATGAATTGAATCATTCCTGTGACACTAAATATAGATTCCGATGCTTCACTTCAGGTTTGCTGTATCCCTCCGACCTTCCTATTGAAGATGAACCACAGAAATTGCATCTGAATTAAATACAAAAAGCACAATGCCGACCTAAATACAAGAAAACTGATTCTTCTTACTCTCTATGTTTGAACGATTCCTGTGACACTACTTATAGATTCCGATGTTTCACTTCAGGTTTAGTGTATCCCTCTGACCTTCTTATTGACGATGAATCACAGAAATTGCTTCGGAATTAAATACAAAAGGCACTATGCCGACTTAAGTAAAAGAAAACTGACTCTTCTTACTGTCTATGCTTTGATCCATTCCTGTGACACTCGTTATTGATTCCGATGCTTCACTTCAGGTTTACTGTATCCCTCTGACCTTCTTGTTGATGATGAAAAACAGATATTGCATCGGAATTAAATACAAAAAGCACAATGCCGACTTAAGTAGAAGGAGACTGACTCTTCTTACTGCCTATGTTTTGAACCATTCCTGTGACAATAGTTACAGATTCCGATGCTTCACTTCAGGTTTACTGTATCCCTCTGACCTTCTTATTGACGATGAAACACAGAAATTGCATCGGAATTAAATACAAAAGGCACAATGCCGACTTAAGTAAAAGAAAACTGAATCTTCTTACTGTCTATGTTTTGAACCATTCATGTGACACTAATTATAGATTCCTATGCTTCACTTCAGGTATACTTTATCCCTTTGACCTTCTTATTGACGATGAAACCCAGAAATTGCATCGGAATTAAATACAAAAGGCACAATGCCGACTTATGTACATGAAAACTGACTCTTCTTACTGTCTATGTTTGAACCATTCATGTGACACTAATTATAGATTCCGATGTTTTACTCCAGGTTTACTATATCCCTCTGACCTTCTTATTGACGATGAATCACAGAAATTGCTTCGGAATTAAATACAAAAGGCACTATGCCGACTTAAGTAAAAGAAAACTGACTCTTCTTACTGTCTATGCTTTGATCCATTCCCGTGACACTCGTTATAGATTCCGATGCTTCACTTCAGGTTTTCTGTATCCCTCTGACCTTCTTGTTGACGATGAAACATAGAAATTGCATCGGAATTAAATGGAAAAGGAACAATGCCGACTTAAGTATAAGAAAACTGACTCTTCTTACTGTCTATGTTTTGAACCATTCCTGTGACACTAGTTATAGATTCGGATGCTTCACTTCAGGTTTACTGTATTCCTCCGACCTTCTTATTGTCGATGAAACACAGAAATGGCATCGGAATTAAATAGAAAATGCACAATGCCGACTTAAGTACAAGAAAACTGACTCTTCTTACTGTCTATGAATTGAACCATTCCTGTGACACTAAATATAGATTCCGATGCTTCACTTCAGGTTTGCTGTATCCCTCTGACCTTTTTATTGATGATGAACCACAGAAATTGCATCGGAATTAAATACAAAAAGCACAATGCCGACTTAAGTACAAGAAAACTGCTTCTTCTTACTGTCTATGTTTTGAACCATTCCTGTGACACTTGTTATACATTCCGATGCTTCACTTCAGGTTTACTGTATCCCAGTGACCTTCTAATTGACGATGAAACACAGAAATTGCATCGGAATTAAATACAAAAGGCACAATGGAAACTTAAGTACAAGAAAACTGACTCTTCTTACTCTCTATGTTTGAACCATTCCTGTGACACTAGTTATTGATTCCGATGCTTCACTTCAGGTTTAGTGTATCCCTCTGACCTTCTTATTGACGATGAAACACAGAAATTGTTCGGAATTAAATACAAAAGGCACAATGCCGTCTTATGTAACGGAGAACTGACTCTTCTTACTGTCCATGTTTTGAACCATTCCTGTGACACTAGTTATAGATTCCAATGCTTCACTTCAGGTGTACTGTATCCCTCTGACCTTCTTATTGACGATGAAACACAGGAATTGCTTCGGAGTTAAATACAAAAGGCACAATGCCGAGTTAAGTACAAGAAAACTGACTCTTCTTACAGTCTATGTTTGAACCATTCCGGTGACACTATTTATAGATTCCGATGCTTCACTTCAGGTTTACTGTATCCCTCTGACCTTCTTATTGAGGATGAAATACAGATATTGCATCGGAATGAAATACAAATGGAACAATGACGACTTAAGAACAAGAAAACTGACTCTTCTTACTGTCTATGTTTTTGAACCATTCCTGTGACACTAGTTACAGATTCCGATGCTTCACTTCAGGTTTACTGTATTCCTCTGACATTCTTATTGACGATGAAACACAGAAATTGCATCGGAATTAAATACAAAAGGCACAATGCCGACTTAAGTACAAGAAAACTGACTCTTCTTACTGTCTATGTTTTGAACCATTCCTGTGACACTAGTTATAGATTCCGATGCTTCACTTCAGGTTCACTGTTTCCCTCTGACCTCCTTATTGACGATGAAACACTGAAATTGCATCGGAATTAAATACAAGAGGCACAATGTCGACTTAAGTACAAGAAAACTGACTCTTCTTACTGTCTTTGTTTTGAACCATTCCTGTGACAGTAGTTATAGATTCCGATGCTCCACTTCAGGTTTACTGTAACCCTCTGACCTTCTTATTGACGATGAAACACAGAAATAGCATCGGAATTAAATACAAAAGGCACAACGCCGTCTTAAGTACAAGAAAACTGACTCTTCTTACTGTCTATGTTTTGAAAGATTCCTGTGACTCTAGTTATAGATTCCGATGCTTCACTTCAGGCTTACTGTATTCCTCTGAAATTCTTATTGACGATGAAACACAGAAATTGTATCGGAATTAAATACAAAAGGCACAATGCCGACTTAAGTACAAGAAAACTGACTCTACTTACTGCCTATGTTTTGAACCATTCATGTGACGCTAGTTATAGATTCCGATGCTTCACTTCAGGTTTACTGTATCCCTCTCACCTTCTTGTTGACGATGAAACACAGAAATTGCATCGGAATTAAATACAAAAGGCACAATGCCGCCTTAAGTACAAGAAAACTGACTCTTCTTACTGTCTATGTTTTGAACCATTCCTGTGACACTAGTTATAGATTCCAATGCTTCACTTCAGGTTTACTGTATCCCTCTGACCTTCATATTGACGATGAAACATAGAAATTGCATCGGAATTAAATAGAAACGGAACAATGCCGACTTAAGTACAAGAAAACTGACTCTTCCTACTGTCTATGTTTTGAACCATTCCTGTGACACTAGTTATAGATGCCGATACTTCACTTCAGGTTAACTGTATCCCTCAGACCTCCTTATTGACTATGAAACACAGACATTGCGTCGGAATTAAATAGAAAAGGCACAATGGCGAATTAAGTACAAGAAAACTTACTCTTCGTACTGTCTATGTTTTGAACCATTCCTGTGACACTAAATATTGAATCCGAATCTTCACTTCAGGTTTACTGTATCCCTCTGACCTTCTTATTGTCGGTGAAACACAGATATTGCATCGGAGTTAAATACAAAAGGCATAATGTAAAATTAAGTACAAGAAAACTGACTCTTCGTACTGTCTATGTTTTGAACCATTCCTGTGACACTAAATATTGATTCCAAAGCTTCACTTCAGGTGTACTGTATCCCTCTGACCTTCTTATTGACGATGAAACACAGAAATTGCATCGGAATTAAATACAAAAAGCACAATGCCGACTTAAGTACAAGAAAACTGACTCTTCTTACTGTCTATGCTTTGAACCATTCATGTGACGCTAGTTATAGATTCCAATGCTTCACTTCAGGTTTACTGTATCCCTCTCACCTTCTTGTTGACGATGAAACACAGAAATTGCATCGGAATTAAATACAAAGGGCACAATGCCGACTTATGTACAAGATAACTGACTCTTCTTACTGTCTATGTTTTAAACCATTCCTGTAACACTAGTTATAGATTCCGATGCTTCACTTCAGGTTTACTGTACCCTCTGACGATCTTATTGACGATGAAACACGAAAATTGCATCGGAATTAAATACAAAAGGCATAATGCCGACTTAAGTACAAGAAGACTAACTCTTCTTACAGTCTATGTTTTGAACCATTCCTGTGACACTAGTTATAGGTTCCGATGCTTCACTTCAGGTTTACTGTATCCCTCTGACCATCTTGTTGACGATGAAACACAGATATTGCATCGGAATTAAATACAAATGGCACAATGACGACTTAAGTACAAGAAAACGGACTGTTCTTACTGTCAATGTTTTGAACCATTCGTGTGACACTAGTTATAGATTCCGATGCTTCACTTCAGGTTAACTGTATTCCTCTGACCTTCTTATTGACGATGAAACACAGAAATTGCGTCGGAATTAAATACAAAAGGCACGATGCCGACTTAAGTACAAGTAAACTAACTCTTCTTTCTGTCTATGTTTTGAACCATTCCTGTGACACTAGTTATAGATTCCGATGCTTCACTTCAGATTTACTGTATCCCTCTGACCTTCGTATTGACGATGAAACACAGAAATTGCATCGGAATTAAATACAAAAGGCACAATACCGACTTAAGTACAAGAAAACAGACTCTTCTTACTGTCTATGTTTTGAACCATTCCTGTGACGCTAGTTATAGATGCCGATGCTTCACTTCAGCTTTACTGTATCCCTCTGACCTTCTTATTGACGATGAAACACAGAAATTGCGTCGGAATTAAATAGAAAACGCACATTGCCGAATTAAGTACAAGAAAACTGACACTACTTACTTTCTATATTTTGAACCATTCCTGTGACACTAAATATTGATTCCGATGCTTCACTTCAGGTGTATTGTATCCCTCTGACCTTCTTATTGACGATGAAACACAGAAATTGCATCGGAGTTAAATACAAAAGGCACAATGCCGACTTAAGTACAAGGAAACTGACTCTTCTTACAGTCTATGTTTTGAACCATTCTGGTGACACTAGTTATAGATTCCGATGCTTCACTTTAGGTTTACTGTATCCCTCTGACCTTCTTATTGACGATGAAATACAGATGTTGCATCGGAATGAAATACAAATGGAACAATGACGACTTAAGTACAAGAAAACTGACTCTTCTTACTGTCTATATTTTGAACCATTCCTGTGACACTAGTTACAGATTCCGATGCTTCACTTCAGGTTTACTGTATTCCTCTGACATTCTTATTGACGATGAAACACAGAAATTCCATAGGAATTAAATACAAAAGGCACAATGCCGACTTAAGTACAAGAAAACTGACTCTTCTTACTGTCTATGTTTTGAACCACTCCTGTGACACTAGTTATAGATTCCGATGCTTCACTTCAGGTTCGCTGTTTCCCTCTGACCTCCTTATGACGATGAAACACTGAAATTGCATCGGAATTAAATACAAGAGGCACAATGTCGACTTAAGTACAAGAAAACTGACTCTTCTTACTGTCTTTGTTTTGAACCATTCCTGTGACAGTAGTTATAGATTCCGATGCTCCACTTCAGGTTTACTGTGTCCCTCTGACCTTCTTATTGACGATGAAACACAGAAATTGCATCAGAATTAATTACAAAAGGCACAACGCCGCCTTAAGTACAAGAAAACTGACTCTTCTAACTGTCTATGTTTTGAAAGATTCCTGTGACTCTAGTTATAGATTCCGATGCTTCACTTCAGGTTTACTGTATCACTCTGACCTTCTTATTGACGATGAAACACAGAATTTGCATCGGAGTTAAATACAAAAGGCACAATGCTGACTTAAGTACAAGAAGACTGACTCTTCTTACAGTCTATGTTTTGAACCATTCCTGTGACACTAGTTATAGATTCTGATGCTTCACTTCAGGTTTGCTGTATCCCTCTGACCTTCTTATTGATGATGAACCACAGAAATTGCATCGGAATTAAATACAAAAAGCACAATGCCGACTTAAGTACAAGAAAACTGACTCTTCTTACAGTCTATGTTTTGAACCATTCCTGTGACACTTGTTATACATTCCGATGCTTCACTTCAGTTTTACTTTATCCCTGTGACCTTCTTGTTGACGATGAAACATAGAAATTGCATCGGAATTAAATGGAAAAGGAACAATGCCGACTTAAGTACAAGAAAACTGACTCTTCTTACTGTCTATGTTTTGAACCATTCCTGTGACACTAGTTATAGATTCTGATGCTTCACTTCAGTTTTACTGTATCCCTCCGACCTTCTTATTGACGATGAAACACAGAAATGGCATCGGATTTAAATAGAAAATGCACAATGCCGACTTAAGTACAAGAAAACTGACTCTTCTCACTGTCTATGAATTGAACCATTCCTGTGACACTAAATATAGATTCCGATGCTTCACTTCAGGTTTGCTGTATCCCTCTGACCTTCTTATTGATGATGAACCACAGAAATTGCATCGGAATTAAATACAAAAAGCACAATGCCGACTTAAGTACAAGAAAACTGACTCTTCTTACAGTCTATGTTTTGAACCATTCCTGTGACACTTGTTATACATTCCGATGCTTCACTTCAGTTTTAACTGTATCCCTGTGACCTTCCTATTGACTATGAAACACAGAAATTGCGTCGGAATTAAATAGAAAAGGCACATTGCCGAATTAAGTACAAGAAAACTGACTCAACTTACTGTCTATATTTTGAGCCATTCCTGTGACACTAAATATTGATTCCGATGCTTCACTTCAGGTTTACTGTATCCCTCTGACCTTCTTATTGACGATGAAACACAGATTTTGCATCGGAATTATATACAAAAGGCACAATGCCGACTTAAGTACAAGAAAACTGACTCTTCTTACTCTCTATGTTTTAACCATTCCTGTGACACTACTTATAGATTCCGATGATTCACTTCAGGTTTAGTGTATCCCTCTGACCTTCTTATTGACGATGAAACACAGAAATTGTTCGGAATTAAATACAAAAGGCACAATGCCGACTTATGTACCGGAAAACTGACTCTTCTTACTGTCTATGTTTTGAACCATTACTGTGACACTAGTTATAGATTCCGATGCTTCACTTCAGGTGTACTGTATCCCTCTGACCTTCTTATTGACGATGAAACACAGAAATTGCATCGGAGTTAAATACAAAAGGCACAATGCCGACTTAAGTACAAGAAAACTGACTCTTCTTACAGTCTATGTTTGAACCATTCCGGTGACACTAGTTATAGATTCCGATGCTTCACTTCAGGTTTACTGTATTCCTCTGACATTCTTATTGACGATCAAACACAGAAATTGCATCGGAATTAAATACAAAAGGCACAATGCCGACTTAAGTACAAGTAAACTGACTCTTCTTACTGTCTATGTTTTGAACCATTCCTGTGACACTAGTTATAGATTCCGATGCTTCACTTCAGGTTCACTGTTTCCCTCTGACCTCCTTATTGACGATGAAACACTGACATTGCATCGGAATTAAATACAAAAGGCACAATGCCGACTTAAGTACAAGAAAACTGACTCTTCTTACTGTCTATGTTTTGAACCATTCCTGTGACACTAGTTATAGATTCCGATGCTTCACTTCAGGTTTACTGTATCCCTCTGACCTTGTTGACGATGAAACAAAGATATTGCATCGGAGTTAAATACAAATGGCACAATGACGACTTAAGTACAAGAAAACGGACTCTTCTTACTGTCAATGTTTTGAACCATTCGTGTGACACTAGTTATAGATTCCAATGCTTCACATCAGGTTAACTGTATTCCTCTGACCTTCTTATTGACGATGAAACACAGAAATTGCGTCGGAATTAAATACAAAAGGCACAATGCCGACTTAAGTACAAGTAAACTGACTCTTCTTTCTGTCTATGTTTTGTAAGATTCCTGTGACACTAGTTATAGATTCCGATGCTTCACTTCAGATTTACTGTATCCCTCTGACCTTCGTATTGACGATGAAACACAGAAATTGCATCGGAATTAAATACAAAAGGCACAATCGCCGGCATAAGTACAAGAAAACAGACTCTTCTTACTGTCTATGTTTTGAACCATTCCTGTGACACTAGTTATAGATGCCGATGCTTCACTTCAGGTTTACTGTATCCCTCCGACCTTCTTATTGACGATGAAACACAGAAATTGCGTCGGAATTAAATAGAAAAGGCACATTGCCGAATTAAGTACAAGAAAACTGACTCTACTTACTTTCTATATTTTGAACCATTCCTGTGACCCTAAAAATTGATTCCGATGCTACACTTCAGGTTTACTGTATCCCTCTCACCTTCTTGTTGACGATGAAACACAGAAATTGCATCGGAATTAAATACAAAAGGCACAATGCAGACTTAAGTACAAGAAAACTGACTCTTCTTACTGTCTATGTTTTGAACCATTCCTGTGACACTAGTTATAGATTCCGATGCTTCACTTCAGGTTTACTTTATCCCTCTGACCTTCATATTGACGATGAAACATAGAAATTGCATCGGAATTAAATAGAAAAGGAACAATGCCGACTTAAGTACAAGAAAACTGACTCTTCTTACTGTCTATGTTTTGAACCATTCCTGTAACACTAGTTATAGATGCCGATACTTCACTTCAGGTTAACTGTATCCCTCAGACCTCCTTATTGACTATGAAACACAGACATTGCGTCGGAATTAAGTAGAAAAGGCACAATGCCGAATTAAGTGAAGAAAACTGACTCTTCGTACTGTCTATGTTTTGAACCATTCCTGAGACACTACATATTGATTCCGAATCTTCACTTCAGGATTACTGTATCCCTCTGACCTTCTTATTGACGATGAAACACAGATATTGCATCGGAGATAAATACAAAAGGCATAATGCCGAATTAAGTACAAGAAAACTGACTCTTCGTACTCTCTATGGTTTGAACCATTCCTGTGACACTAAATATTAATTCCAAAGCTTCACTTCAGGTGTACTGTATCCCTCTGACCTTCTTATTGACGATGAAACACAGAAATTGCATCGGAATTAAATACAAAAAGCACAATGCCGACTTAAGTACAAGAAAACTGACACTTCTTACTGTCTATGCTTTGAACCATTCATGTGACGCTAGTTACAGATTCCGATGCTTCACTTCAGGTTTACTGTATCCCTCTCACCTTCTTGTTGACGATGAAACACAGAAATTGCATCGGAATTAAATACAAAAGGCACAATGCCGACTTATGTACAAGATAACTGACTCTTCTTACTGTCTATGTTTTAAACCATTCCTGTAACACTAGTTATAGATTCCGATGCTTCACTTCAGGTTTACTGTACCCTCTGACGATCTTATTGACGATGAAATATGAAAATTGCATCGGAATTAAATACAAAAGGCATAATGCCGACTTAAGTACAAGAAAACTGACACTTCTTACTGTCTATGTTTTGAACCATTCCTGTGACACTAGTTATAGATTCCGATGCTTCACTTCAGGTTTACTGTATCCCTCTGACCTTCTTATTGACGATGAAACACAGAAATTGCACCGGAGTTAAATACAAAAGGCACAATGCTGACTTAAGTACAAGAAGACTGACTCTTCTTACAGTCTATGTTTTGTACCATTCCTGTGACACTAGTTATAGATTCCGATGCCTCACTTCAGGTTTACTGTATCCCTCTGACCTTCTTGTTGACGATGAAACACAGATATTGCATCGGAATTAAATACAAATGGCACAATGACGACTTAAGTACAAGAAAACGGACTCTTCTTACTGTCTATGCTTTGATCCATTCCCGTGACAATCGTTATAGATTCCGATGCCTCACTTCAGGTTTTCTGTATCCCTCTGACCTTCTTGTTGACGATGAAACATAGAAATTGCATCGGAATTAAATGGAAAAGGAACAATGCCGACTTAAGTACAAGAAAACTGACTCTTTTTTACTGTCTATGTTTTGAACCATTCCTGTGACACTAGTTATAGATTCTGATGCTTCACTTCAGGTTTACTGTATCCCTCCGACCTTCTTATTGACGATGAAACACAGAAATGGCATCGGATTTAAATAGAAAATGCACAATGCCGACTTAAGTACAAGAAAACTGACTCTTCTTACCGTCTATGAATTGAACCATTCCTGTGACACTATATATAGATTCCGATGCTTCACTTCAGGTTTGCTGTATCCCTCTGACCTTCTTATTGATGATGAACCACAGAAATTGCATCGGAATTAAATACAAAAAGCACAATGCCGACTTAAGTACAAGAAAACTGACTCTTCTTACAGTCTATGTTTTGAACCATTCCTGTGACACTTGTTATACATTCCGATGCTTCACTTCAGTTTTACTGTATCCCTGTGAACTTCTTATTGACTATGAAACACAGAAATTGCGTCGGAATTAAATAGAAAAGGCACATTGCCGAATTAAGTACAAGAAAACTGACTCTACTTACTGTCTATATTTTGAACCTTTCCTGTGACACTAAATATTGATTCCGATGCTTCGCTTCAGGTTTACTGTATCCCTCTGACCTTCTTATTGACGACGAAACACAGAAATTGCATCGGAATTAAATACAAAAGGCACAATGCCGACTTAAGTACAAGAAAACTGACTCTTCTTACTCTCTATGTTTGAACCATTCCTGTGACACTAGTTATAGATTCCGATGATTCACTTCAGGTTTAGTGTATCGCTCTGACCTTCTTGTTGACGATGAAACACAGAAATTGCATCGGAATTAAATACAAAAGGCACAATGCCGACTTATGTACAAGATAACTGACTCTTCTTACTGTCTATGTTTTAAACCATTCCTGTAACTCTAGTTATAGATTCCGATGCTTCACATCAGGTTTACTGTACCCTCTGACGATCTTATTTACGATGAAACACGAAAATTGCATCGGAATTAAATACAAAAGGCATAATGCCGACTTAAGTACAAGAAAACTGACTCTTCTTACTGTCTATGTTTTGAACCATTCCTGTGACACTAGTTATAGTTTCCGATGCTTCAGTTCAGGTTTACTGTATCCCTCTGACCGTCTTATTGACGATGAAACACAGAAATTGCATCGGAGTTAAATACAAAAGGCACAATGCTGACTTAAGTACAAGAAGACTGACTCTTCTTACAGTCTATGTTTTGAACCATTCCTGTGACACTAGTTATAGATTCCGATGCTTCACTTCAGGTTTACTGTATCCCTCTGACCTTGTTATTGACGATGAAACACAGATATTGCATCGGAGTTAAATACAAAAGGCATAATGCCGAATTAAGTACAAGAAAACTGACTCTTCGTACTGTCTATGGTTTGAACCATTCCTGTGACACTAAATATTGATTCCAAAGCTTCACTTCAGGTGTACTGTATCCCTCTGACCTTCTTATTGACGATGAAACACAGAAATTGCAACGGAGTTAAATACAAAAGGCACAATGCTGACTTAAGTACAAGAAGACTGACTCTTCTTACAGTCTATGTTTTGAGCCATTCATGTGACGCTAGTTATAGATTCCGATGCTTCACTTCAGGTTTACTGTATCCCTCTCACCTTCTTGTTGACGATGAAACACAGAAATTGCATCGGAATTAAATACAAAAGGCACAATGCCGACTTATGTACAAGATAACTGACTCTTCTTACTGTCTATGTTTTAAACCATTCCTGTAACACTAGTTATAGATTCCGATGCTTCACTTCAGGTTTACTGTACCCTCTGACGATCTTATTGACGATGAAACACAAAAATTGCATCGGAATTAAATACAAAAGGCATAATGCCGACTTAAGTACAAGAAAACTGACTCTTCTTACTGTCTATGCTTTTAACCATTCCTGTGACACTAGTTATAGATTCCGATGCTTCACTTCAGGTTTACTGTATCCCTCTGACCTTCTTATTGACGATGAAACACAGAAATTGCATCGGAGTAAAATACAAAAGGCACAATGCTGACTTAAGTACAAGAACACTGACTCTTCTTACTGTCTATGTTTTGTACCATTCCTGTGACACTAGTTATAGATTTCGATGCCTCACTTCAGGTTTACTGTATCCCTCTGACCTTCTTGTTGACGATGAATCACAGATATTGCATCGGAATTAAATACAAATGGCACAATGACGACTTAAGTACAAGAAAACGGACTCTTCTTACTGTCTATGCTTTGATCCATTCCCGTGACACTCGTTATAGATTCCGATGCTTCACTTCAGGTTTTCTGTATCCCTCTGACGTTCTTGTTGACGATGAAACATAGAAATTGCATCGGAATTAAATGGAAAAGGAACAATGCCGACTTAAGTACAAGAAAACTGACTCTTCTTACTGTCTATGTTTTGAACCAATGCTGTGACACTAGTTATAGATTCTGATGCTTCACTACAGGTTTACTGTATCCCTCCGACCTTCTTATTGACGATGAAACTCAGAAATGGCATCGGATTTAAATAGAAAATGCACAATGCCGACTTAAGTACAAGACAACTGACTCTTCTTACTGTCTATGAATTGAACCATTCCTGTGACACTAAATATAGATTCCGATGCTTCACTTCAGGTTTGCTGTATCCCTCTGACCTTCTTATTGATGATGAACCACAGAAATTGCATCGGAATTAAATACAAAAAGCACAATGCAGACTTAAGTACAAGAAAACTGACTCTTCTTACAGTCTATGTTTTGAACCATTCCTGTGACACTTGTTATACATTCCGATGCTTCACTTTAGTTTTACTGTATCCCTGTCACCTTCTTATTGACTATGAAACACAGAAATTGCGTCGGAATTAAATAGAAAAGGCACATTGCCGAATTAAGTACAAGAAAACTGACTCTACTTACTGTCTATATTTTGAACCATTCCTGTGACACTAAATATTGATTCCGATGCTTCACTTCAGGTTTACTGTATCCCTCTTACCTTCTTATTGACGATGAAACACAGACATTGCATCGGAATTAAATACAAAAGGCACAATGCCGACTTAAGTACAAGAAAACTGACTCTTCTTACTCTCTATGTTTGAACCATTCCTGTGACACTAGTTATAGATTCCGATGATTCACTTCAGGTTTAGTGTATCCCTCTGACCTTCTTATTGACCGTGAAACACAGAAATTGTTCGGAATTAAATACAAAAGGCACAATGCCGACTTATGTACCGGAAAACTGACTCTTCTTACTGTCTATGTTTTGAACCATTCCTGTGACACTAGTTATAGATTCCGATGCTTCACTTCAGGTTTACTGTATCCCTCTGACCTTCTTATTCACGATGAAATACAGATATTGCATCGGAATGAAATACAAATGGAACAATGACGACTTAAGTACAAGAAAACTGACTCTTCTTACTCTCTATGTTTTGAACCATTCCTGTGACACTAGTTACAGATTCCGATGCTTCACTTCAGGTTTACTGTATTCCTCTGACATTCTTATTGACGATGAAACACAGAAATTACATCGGAATTAAATACAAAAGGCACAATGCCGACTTAAGTACAAGAAAACTGACTCTTCTTACAGTCTATGTTTTGAATCATTCCTGTGACCCTAGTTATAGATTCCGATGCTTCACTTCAGGTTCACTGTTTCCCTCTGACCTCCTTATTGACGATGAAACACTGAAATTGCATCGGAATTAAATACAAGAAGCACAATGTCGACTTAAGTACAAGAAAACTGACTCTTCTTACTGTCTTTGTTTTGAACCATTCCTGTGACAGTAGTTATATATTCCGATGCTCCACTTCAGGTTTACTGTAACCCTCTGACCTTCTTATTGACGATGAAACACAGAAATTGCATCGGAATTAAATACAAAATGCACAATGCCGACTTAAGTACATGAAAACTGACTCTTCTTACTCTCTATGTTTGAACCATTCCTGTGACACTAGTTATAGATTCCGATGATTCACTTCAGGTTTAGTGTATCCCTCTGACCTTCTTGTTGACGATGAAACACAGAAATTGCATCGGAATTAAATACAAAGGGCACAATGCCGACTTATGTACAAGATAACTGACTCTTCTTACTGTCTATGTTTTAAACCATTCCTGTAACACTAGTTATAGATTCCGATGCTTCACTTCAGGTTTACTGTACCCTCTGACGATCTTATTGACGATGAAACACGAAAATTGCATCGGAATTAAATACAAAAGGCATAATGCCGACTTAAGTACAAGAGAACTGACTCTTCTTACTGTCTATGTTTTGAACCATTCCTGTGACACTAGTTATAGTTTCCGATGCTTCACTTCAGGTTTACTGTATCCCTCTGACCTTCTTATTGACGATGAAATACAGAAATTACATCGGAGTTAAATACAAAAGGCACAATGCTGACTTAAGTACAAGAAGACTGACTCTTCTTACAGTCTATGTTTTGAACCATTCCTGTGACACTAGTTATAGATTCCGATGCTTCACTTCAGGTTTACTGTATCCCTCTGACCTTCTTATTGACGATGAAACACAGATATTGCATCGGAGTTAAATACAAAAGGCATAATGCCGAATTAAGTACAAGAAAACTGACTCTTCGTACTGTCTATGGTTTGAACCATTCCTGTGACACTAAATATTGATTCCAAAGCTTCACTTCAGGTGTACTGTATCCCTCTGACCTTCTTATTGACGATGAAACACAGAAATTGCATCGGAGTTAAATACAAAAGGCACAATGCTGACTTAAGTACAAGAAGACTGACTCTTCTTACAGTCTATGCTTTGAACCATTCATGTGACGCTAGTTATAGATTCCGATGCTTCACTTCAGGATTACTGTATCCCTCTCACCTTCTTGTTGACGATGAAACACAGAAATTGCATCGGAAATAAATACAAAAGGCACAATGCCGACTTATGTACAAGATAACTGACTCTTCTTACTGTCTATGTTTTAAACCATTCCTGTAACACTTGTTATAGATTCTGATGCTTCACTTCAGGTTTACTGTACCCTCTGACGATCTTATTGACGATGAAACACGAAAATTGCATCGGAATTAAATACAAAAGGCATAATGCCGACTTAAGTACAAGAAAACTCACTCTTCTTACTGTCTATGTTTTGAACCATTCCTGTGACACTAGTTATAGATTCCGATGCTTCACTTCAGGTTTACTGTATCCCTCTGACCTTCATATTGACGATGAAACACAGAAATTGCATCGGAGTTAAATACAAAAGGCACAATGCTGACTTAAGTACAAGAAGACTGACTCTTCTTACAGTCTATGTTTTGTACCATTCCTGTGACACTAGTTATAGATTCCGATGCCTCACTTCAGGTTTACAGTATCCCTCTGACCTTCTTGTTGACGATGAAACACAGATATTGCATCGGAATTAAATACAAATGGCACAATGACGACTTAAGTACAAGAAAACGGACTCTTCTTACTGTCTATGCTTTGATCCATTCACGTGACACTCGTTATAGATTCCGATGCTTCACTTCAGGTTTATCTGTATCCCTCTGACCTTCTTGTTGACGATGAAACATAGAAATTGCATCGGAATTAAATGGAAAGGAACAATGCCGACTTAAGTACAAGAAAACTGACTCATCTTACTGTCTATGTTCTGAACCATTCCTGTGACACTAGTTATAGATTCTGATGCTTCACTGCTGGTTTACTGTATCCCTCCGACCTTCTTATTGACGATGAAACACAGAAATGGCATCGGATTTAAATAGAAAATGCACAATGCCGACTTAAGTACAAGAAAACTGACTCTTCTTACTGTCTATGAATTGAACCATTCCTGTGACACTAAATATAGATTCCGATGCCTCACTTCAGGTTTGCTGTATCCCTCTGACCTTCTTATTGATGATGAACCACAGAAATTGCATCGGAATTAAATACAAAAAGCACAATGCCGACTTAAGTACAAGAAAACTGACTCTTCTTACTGTCTATGTTTTGAACGACTCCTGTGACACTTGTTATACATTCCGATGCTTCACTTTAGTTTTACTGTATCCCTGTGACCTTCTTATTGACTATGAAACACAGAAATTGCGTCGGAATTAAATAGAAAACTCACATTGCCGAATTAAGTACAAGAAAACTGACTCTACTTACTGTCTATATTTTGAACCATTCCTGTGACACTAAATATTGATTCCGATGCTTCACTTCAGGTTTACTGTATCCCTCTGACCTTCTTATTGACGATGAAACACAGAAATTGCATCGGAATTAAATACAAAAGGCACAATGCCGACTTAAGTACAAGAAAACTGACTCTTCTTACTCTCTATGTTTGAACCATTCCTGTGACACTAGTTATAGATTCCGATGATTCACTTCAGGTTTAGTGTATCCCTCTGACATTCTTATTGACGATGAAACACAGAAATTGTTCGGAATTACATACAAAAGGCACAATGCCGACTTATGTACCGGAAAACTGACTCTTCTTACTGTCTATGTTTTGAACCATTCCTGTGACACTAGTTATAGATTCCGATGCTTCACTTCAGCTGTACTGTATCCCTCTGACCTTCTTATTGACGATGAAACACAGAAATTGCATCGGAGTTAAATACAAAAGGCGCAATGCCGACTTAAGTACAAGAAAACTGACTCTTCTTACAGTCTAAGTTTGAACCATTCCAGTGACACTAGTTATAGATTCCGATGCTCCACTTCAGGTTTACTGTATCCCTCTGACCTTCTTATTGACGATGAAATACAGATATTGCATCGGAATGAAATACAAATGGAACAATGACGACTTAAGTACAAGAAAACTGACTCTTCTTACTGTCTATGTTTTGTTCCATTCCTATGACACTAGTTACAGATTCCGATGCTTCACTTCAGGTTTACTGTATTCCTCTGACATTCTTATTGACGATGAAACACAGAAATTACATCGGAATTAAATACAAAAGGCACAATGCCGACTTAAGTACAAGAAAACTGACTCTTCTTACAGTCTATGTTTTGAACCATTCCTGTGACACTAGTTATAGATTCCGATGCTTCACTTCAGGTTCACTGTTTCCCTCTGACCCCCTCATTGACGATGAAACACTGAAATTGCATCGGAATTAAATACAAGAGGCACAATGTCGACTTAAGTACAAGAAAACTGACTCTTCTTACTGTCTTTGTTTTGAACCATTCCTGTAACAGTAGTTATGGATTCCGATGCTCCACTTCAGGTTTACTGTAACCCTCTGACCTTCTTATTGACGATGAAACACAGAAATTGCATCGGAATTAAATACAAAAGGCACAATGCCGTCTTAAGTACATGAAAACTGACTCTTCTTACTGTCTATGTTTTGAAAGATTCCTGTGACTCTAGTTATAGATTCGGATGCTTCACTTCAGGTTTACTGTTTTCCTCTGACCTTCTTATTGACGATGAAACACAGAAATTGCATTGGAATTAAATACAAAAGGCACAATGCCGACTTAAGTACAAGAAAACTGACTCTTCTTACTGTCTATGTTTTGAACCATTCCTGTGACATTAGTTATAGATGCCGATGCTTCACTTCAGGTTTACTGTATCCCTGTGACCTTCTTATTGACGATGAAATACAGAAATTGCGTCGGAATTAAATAGAAAAGGCACATAACCAAATTAAGTACAAGAAAACTGACTCTACTTTCTGTCTATATTTTGAACCTTTCCTGTGACACTAAATATTGATTCCGAGCTTCACTTCAGGTTTACTGTATCCCTCTGACCTTCTTATTGACGATGAAACACAGAAATTGTTCGGAATTAAATACAAAAGGCACAATGCCGACTTAAGTAGAAGAAAACTGACTCTTCTTACTCTCTATGTTTGAACCATTCCTGTGACACTAGTTATAGATTCCGATGCTTCACTTCAGGTTTAGTGTATCCCTCTGACCTTCTTATTGACGATGAAACACAGAAATTGTTCGGAATTAAATACAAAAGGCACAATGCCGACTTATGTACCCGGAAAACTGACTCTTCTTACTGTCTATGTTTTGAACCATTCCTGTGACACTAGTTGTAGATTCCGATGCTTCACTTCAGGTGTACTGTATCCCTCTGACCTTCTTATTGACGATGAAACACAGAAATTGCATCGGAGTTAAATACAAAAGGCACAATGCCGACTTAAGTACAAGAAAACTGACTCTTCTTACAGTCTCTGTTTGAACCATTCCGGTGACACTAGTTATAGATTCCGATGCTTCACTTCAGGTTTACTGTATCCCTCTGACCTTCTATTGAGGATGAAATACAGATATTGCATCGGAATGAAATACAAATGGAACAATGACGAGTTAAGTACAAGAAAACTGACTCTTCTTACTGTCTATGTTTTGAACCATTCCTGTGACACTAGTTACAGATTCCGATGCTTCACTTCTGGTTTACTGTATTCCTCTGACATTCTTATTGACGATGAAACACAGAAATTGCATCGGAATTAAATACAAAAGGCACAATGCCGACATAAGTACAAGAAAACTGACTCTTCTTACTGTCTATGTTTTGAACCATTCCTGTGACACTAGTTATAGATTCCGATGCTTCACTTCAGGTTCACTGTTTCCCTCTGACCTCCTTATTGACGATGAAACACTGAAATTGCATCGGAATTAAATACAAGAGGCACAATGTCGACTTAAGTTCAAGAAAACTGACTCTTCTTACTGTCTTTGTTTTGAACCATTCCTCTGACAGTAGTTATAGATTCCGATGCTCCACTTCAGGTTTACTGTAACCCTCTGACCTTCTTATTGACGATGAAACACAGAAATTGCATCGGAATTAAATACAAAAGGCACAATGCCGCCTTAAGTACAAGAAAACTGACTCTTCTTACTGTCTATGTTTTGAACCATTCCTGTGACACTAGTTATAGATTCCGATGCTTCACTTCAGGTTTACTGTATCCCTCTGACCTTCTTGTTGACGATGAAACACAGATATTCCATCGGAATTAAATACAAATGCCACAATGACGACCTAAGTACAAGAAAACGGACTCTTCTTACTGTCAATGTTTTGAACCATTCGTGTGACACTAGTTATAGATTCCGATGCTTCACTTCAGGTTAACTGTATTCCTTTGACCTTCTTATTGACGATGAAACACAGAAATTGCGTCGGAATTAAATACAAAAGGCACAATGCCGACTTAAGTACAAGTAAACTGACTCTTCTTACTGTCTATGTTTTGAACCATTCCTGTGACACTAGTTACAGATTCCGATGCTTCACTTCAGGTTTACTGTATTCCTCTGACATTCTTATTGACGATGAAACACAGAAATTACATCGGAATTAAATACAAAAGGCACAATGCCGACTTAAGTACAAGAAAACTGACTCTTCTTACAGTCTATGTTTTGAACCATTCCTGTGACACTAGTTATAGATTCCGATGCTTCACTTCAGGTTCACTGTTTCCCTCTGACCTCCTTATTGACGATGAAACACTGAAATTGCATCGGAATTAAATACAAGAAGCACAATGTCGACTTAAGTACAAGAAAACTGACTCTTCTTACTGTCTTTGTTTTGAACCATTCCTGTGATAGTAGTTATAGATTCCGATGCTCCACTTCAGGTTTACTGTAACCCTCTGCCCTTCTTATTGACGATGAAACACAGAAATTGCATCGGAATTAAATACAAAAGGCACAATGCCGACTTAAGTACAAGAAAACTGACTCTTCTTACTCTCTATGTTTGAACCATTCCTGTGACACTAGTTATAGATTCCGATGATTCACTTCAGGTTTAGTGTATCCCTCTGACCTTCTTGTTGACGATGAAACACAGAAATTGCATCGGAATTAAATACAAAAGGCACAATGCCGACTTATGTACAAGATAACTGACTCTTCTTACTGTCTATGTTTTAAATCATTCCTGTAAGACTAGTTATAGATTCCGATGCTTCACTTCAGGTTTACTGTACCCTCTGACGATCTTATTGACGATGAAACACGAAAATTGCATCGGAATTAAATACAAAAGGCATAATGCCGACTTAAGTACAAGAAAACTGACTCTTCTTACTGTCTATGTTTTGAACCATTCCTGTGACACTAGTTTTAGTTTCCGATGCTTCACTTCAGGTTTACTGTATCCCTCTGACCTTCTTATTGACGATGAAACACAGAAATTGCATCGGAGTTAAATACAAAAGGCACAATGCTGACTTAAGTACAAGAAGACTGACTCATCTTACAGTCTATGTTTTGAACCATTCCTGTGACACTAGTTATAGATTCCGATGCTTCACTTCAGGTTTACTGTATCCCTCTGACCTTGTTATTGACGATGAAACACAGATATTGCATCGGAGTTAAATACAAAAGGCATAATGCCGAATTAAGTACAAGAAAACTGACTCTTCGTACTGTCAATGGTTTGAACCATTCCTGTGACACTAAATATTGATTCCAAAGCTTCACTTCAGGTGTACTGTATCCCTCTGACCTTCTTATTGACGATGAAACACAGAAATTGCATCGGAGTTAAATACAAAAGGCACAATGCTGACTTAAGTACAAGAAGACTGACTCTTCTTACAGTCTATGCTTTGAACCATTCATGTGACGCTAGTTATAGATTCCGATGCTTCACTTCAGGTTTACTGTATGCCTCTCACCTTCTTGTTGACGATGAAACACAGAAATTGCATCGGAATTAAATACAAAAGGCACAATGCCGACTTATGTACAAGATAACTGACTCTTCTTACTGTCTATGTTTTAAACCATTCCTGTAACACTAGTTATAGATTCCGATGCTTCACTTCAGGTTTACTGTACCCTCTGACGATCTTATTGACGATGAAACACGAAAATTGCATCGGAATTAAATACAAAAGGCATAATGCCGACTTAAGTACAAGAAAACTGACTCTTCTTACTGTCTATGTTTTGAACCATTCCTGTGACACTAGTTATAGATTCCGATGCTTCACTTCAGGTTTATTGTATCCCTCTGACCTCCTTATAGACGATGAAACACAGAAATTGCATCGGAATTAAATACAAAAGGCACAATGACGACTTAAGTACAAGAAAACGGACTCTTCTTACTGTCTATGCTTTGATCCATTCACGTGACACCCGTTATAGATTCCGATGCTTCACTTCAGGTTTTCTGTATCCCTCTGACCTTCTTGTTGACGATGAAACATAGAAATTGCATCGGAATGAAATGGAAAAGGAACAATGCCGACTTAAGTACAAGAAAACTGACTCTTCTTACTGTCTATGTTTTGAACCATTCCTGTGACACTAGTTATAGATTCTGATGCTTCACTACAGGTTTACTGTATCCCTCCGACCTTCTTATTGACGATGAAACACAGAAATGGCATCGGATTTAAATAGAAAATGCACAATGCCGACTTAAGTACAAGAAAACTGACTCTTCTTACTGTCTATGAATTGAACCATTCCTGTGACACTAAATATAGATTCCGATGCTTCACTTCAGGTTTGCTGTATCCCTCTGACCTTCTTATTGATGATGAACCACAGAAATTGCATCGGAATTAAATACAAAAAGGACAATGCCGACTTAAGTACAAGAAAACCGACTCTTCTTACAGCCTATGTTTTGAACCATTCCTGTGACACTTGTTATACATTCCGATGCTTCACTTTAGTTTTACTGTATCCCTGTGACCTTCTTATTGACTATGAAACACAGAAATTGCGTCGGAATTAAATAGAAAACTCACATTGCCGAATTAAGTACAAGAAAACTGACTCTACTTACTGTCTATATTTTGAACCATTCCTGTGACACTAAATATTGATTCCGATGCTTTACTTCGGGTTTACTGTATCCCTCTGACCTTCTTATTGACGATGAAACACAGAAATTGTTCGGAATTAAATACAAAAGGCACAATGCCGACTTATGTACCGGAAAACTGACTCTTCTTACTGTCTATGTTTTGAACCATTCTTGTGACACTAGTTATAGATTCCGATGCTTCACTTCAGGTGTACTGTATCCCTCTGACCTTCTTATTGACGATGAATCACAGAAATTGCATCGGGGTTAAATACAAAAGGCGCAATGCCGACTTAAGTACAAGAAAACTGACTCTTCTTAATGTCTATGTTTTGAAAGATTCCTGTGACTATAGTTATAGATTCGGATGCTTCACTTCAGGTTTACTGTATCCCTCTGGCCTTCTTATTGACGATGAAACACAGAAATTGCATTGGAATTAAATACAAAAGGCACAATGCCGACTTAAGTACAAGAAAACTGACTCTTCTTACTGTCTATGTTTTGAACCATTCCTGTGACACTAGTTATAGATGCCGATGCTTCACTTCAGGTTTACTGTATCCCTGTGACCTTCTTAATGACGATGAAACACAGAAATTGCGTCGGAATTAAATAGAAAAGGCACATTGCCGAATTAAGTACAAGAAAACTGACTCTACTTTCTGTCTATATTTTGAACCTTTCCTGTGACACTAAATATTGATTCCGATGCTTCACTTCAGGTTTACTGTATCCCTCTGACCTTCTTATTGACGATGAAACACAGAAATTGCATCGGAATTAAATACAAAAGGCACAATGCCGACTTAAGTAGAAGAAAACTGACTCTTCTTACTCTCTATGTTTGAACCATTCCTGTGACACTAGTTATGGATTCCGATGCTTCACTTCAGGTTTAGTGTATCCCTCTGACCTTCTTATTGACGATGAAACACAGAAATTGTTCGGAATTAAATACAAAAGGCACAATGCCGACTTATGTACCGGAAAACTGACTCTTCTTACTGTCTATGTTTTGAACCATTCCTGTGACGCTAGTTGTAGATTCCGATGCTTCACTTCAGGTGTACTGTATCCCTCTGACCTTCTTATTGACGATGAAACACATAAATTGCATCGGAGTTAAATACAAAAGGCACAATGCCGACTTAAGTACAAGAAAACTGACTCTTCTTACAGTCTATGTTTGAACCATTCCGGTGACACTAGTTATAGATTCCGATGCTTCACTTCAGGTTTACTGTATCCCTCTGACCTTCTTATTGAGGATGAAATACAGATATTGCATCGGAATGAAATACAAATGGAACAATGACGACTTAAGTACAAGAAAACTGACTCTTCTTACTGTCTATGTTTTGAACCATTCCTGTGACACTAGTTACAGATTCCGATGCTTCACTTCAGGTTTACTGTATTCCTCTGACATTCTTATTGACGATGAAACACAGAAATTGCATCGGAATTAAATACAAAAGGCACAATGCCGACTTAAGTACAAGAAAACTGACTTTTCTTACTGTCTATGTTTTGAACCATTCCTGTGACACTAGTTATAGATTCCGATGCTTCACTTCAGGTTCACTGTTTCCCTCTGACCTCCTTATTGACGATGAAACACTGAAATTGCATCGGAATTAAATACAAGAGGCACATTGTCGACTTAAGTTCAAGAAAACTGACTCTTCTTACTGTCTTTGCTTTGAACCATTCCTCTGACAGTAGTTATAGATTCCGATGCTCCACTTCAGGTTTACTGTAACCCTCTGACCTTCTTATTGACGATGAAACACAGAAATTACATCGGAATTAAATACAAAAGGCACAACGCCGTCTTAAGTACAAGAAAACTGACTCTTCTTACTGTCTATGTTTTGAAAGATTCCTGTGACTCTAGTTATAGATTCGGATGCTTCACTTCAGGTTTACTGTATTCCTCTGACCTTCTTATTGACGATGAAACACAGAAATTGCATCGGAGTTAAATACAAAAGGCACAATGCTGACTTAAGTACAAGAAGACTGACTCTTCTTACAGTCTATGTTTTGAACCATTCCTGTGACACTAGTTATAGATTCCGATGCTTCACTTCAGGTTTACTGTATCCCTCTGACCTTGTTATTGACGATGAAACACAGATATTGCATCGGAGTTAAATACAAAAGGCATAATGCCGAATTAAGTACAAGAAAACTGACTCTTCGTACTGTCTATGGTTTGAACCATTCCTGTGACACTAAATATTGATTCCAAAGCTTCACTTCAGGTGTACTGTATCCCTCTGACCTTCTTATTGACGATGAAACACAGAAATTGCATCGGAGTTAAATACAAAAGGCACAATGCTGACTTAAGTACAAGAAGACTGACTCTTCTTACAGTCTATGCTTTGAACCATTCATGTGACGCTAGTTATAGATTCCGATGCTTCACTTCAGGTTTACTGTATCCCTCTCACCTTCTTGTTGACGATGAAACACAGAAATTGCATCGGAATTAAATACAAAAGGCACAATGCCGACTTATGTACAAGATAACTGACTCTTCTTACTGTCTATGTTTTAAACCATTCCTGTAACACTAGTTATAGATTCCGATGCTTCACTTCAGGTTTACTGTACCCTCTGACGATCTTATTGACGATGAAACACGAAAATTGCATCGGAATTAAATACAAAAGGCATAATGCCGACTTAAGTACAAGAAAACTGACTCTTCTTACTGTCTATGTTTTGAACCATTCCTGTGACACTAGTTAGAGATTCCGATGCTTCACTTCAGGTTTATTGTATCCCTCTGACCTTCTTATAGACGATGAAACACAGAAATTGCATCGGAGCTAAATGCAAAAGGCACAATGCTGACTTAAGTACAACAAGACTGACTCTTCTTACAGTCTATGTTTTGTACCATTCCTGTGACACTAGTTATAGATTCCGATGCCTCACTTCAGGTTTACTGTATCCCTCTGACCTTCTAGTTGACGATGAAACACAGATATTGCATCGGAATTAAATACAAATGGCACAATGACGACTTAAGTACAAGAAAACGGACTCTTCTTACTGTCTATGCTTTGATAGATTCACGTGACACTCGTTATAGATTCCGATGCTTCACTTCAGGTTTTCTGTATCCCTCTGACCTTCTTGTTGACGATGAAACATAGAAATTGCATCGGAATGAAATGGAAAAGGAACAATGCCGACTTAAGTACAAGAAAACTGACTCTTCTTACTGTCTATGTTTTGAACCATTCCTGTGACACTAGTTATAGATTCTGATGCTTCACTACAGGTTTACTGTATCCCTCCGACCTTCTTATTGACGATGAAACACAGATATGGCATCGGATTTAAATAGAAAATGCACAATGCCGACTTAAGTACAAGAAAACTGACTCTTCTTACTGTCTATGAATTGAACCATTCCTGTGACACTAAATATAGATTCCGATGCTTCACTTCAGGTTTGCTGTATCCATCTGACCTTCTTATTGATGATGAACCACAGAAATTGCATCGGAATTAAATACAAAAAGGACAATGCCGACTTAAGTACAAGAAAACCGACTCTTCTTACAGCCTATGTTTTGAACCATTCCTGTGACACTTGTTATACATTCCGATGCTTCACTTTAGTTTTACTGTATCCCTGTGACCTTCTTATTGACTATGAAACACAGAAATTGCGTCGGAATTAAATAGAAAACTCACATTGCCGAATTAAGTACAAGAAAACTGACTCTACTTACTGTCTATATTTTGAACCATTCCTGTGACACTAAATATTGATTCCGATGCTTCACTTCGGGTTTACTGTATCCCTCTGACCTTCTTATTGACGATGAAACACAGAAATTGTTCGGAATTAAATACAAAAGGCACAATGCCGACTTATGTACCGGAAAACTGACTCTTCTTACTGTCTATGTTTTGAACCATTCTTGTGACACTAGTTATAGATTCCGATGCTTCACTTCAGGTGTACTGTATCCCTCTGACCTTCTTATTGACGATGAAACACAGAAATTGCATCGGGGTTAAATACAAAAGGCGCAATGCCGACTTAAGTACAAGAAAACTGACTCTTCTTAATGTCTATGTTTTGAAAGATTCCTGTGACTATAGTTCTAGATTCGGATGCTTCACTTCAGGTTTACTGTATCCCTCTGGCCTTCTTATTGACGATGAAACACAGAAATTGCATTGGAATTAAATACAAAAGGCACAATGCCGACTTAAGTACAAGAAAACTGACTCTTCTTACTGTCTATGTTTTGAACCATTCCTGTGACACTAGTTATAGATGCCGATGCTTCACTTCAGGTTTACTGTATCCCTGTGACCTTCTTAATGACGATGAAACACAGAAATTGCGTCGGAATTAAATAGAAAAGGCACATTGCCGAATTAAGTACAAGAAAACTGACTCTACTTTCTGTCTATATTTTGAACCTTTCCTGTGACACTAAATATTGATTCCGATGCTTCACTTCAGGTTTACTGTATCCCTCTGACCTTCTTATTGACGATGAAACACAGAAATTGCATCGGAATTAAATACAAAAGCCACAATGCCGACTTAAGTAGAAGAAAACTGACTCTTCTTACTCTCTATGTTTGAACCATTCCTGTGACACTAGTTATGGATTCCGATGCTTCACTTCAGGTTTAGTGTATCCCTCTGACCTTCTTATTGACGATGAAACACAGAAATTGTTCGGAATTAAATACAAAAGGCACAATGCCGACTTATGTACCGGAAAACTGACTCTTCTTACTGTCTATGTTTTGAACCATTCCTGTGACGCTAGTTGTAGATTCCGATGCTTCACTTCAGGTGTACTGTATCCCTCTGACCTTCTTATTGACGATGAAACACATAAATTGCATCGGAGTTAAATACAAAAGGCACAATGCCGACTTAAGTACAAGAAAACTGACTCTTCTTACAGTCTATGTTTGAACCATTCCGGTGACACTAGTTATAGATTCCGATGCTTCACTTCAGGTTTACTGTATCCCTCTGACCTTCTTATTGAGGATGAAATACAGATATTGCATCGGAATGAAATACAAATGGAACAATGACGACTTAAGTACAAGAAAACTGACTCTTCTTACTGTCTATGTTTTGAACCATTCCTGTGACACTAGTTACAGATTCCGATGCTTCACTTCAGGTTTACTGTATTCCTCTGACATTCTTATTGACGATGAAACACAGAAATTGCATCGGAATTAAATACAAAAGGCACAATGCCGACTTAAGTACAAGAAAACTGACTTTTCTTACTGTCTATGTTTTGAACCATTCCTGTGACAATAGTTATAGATTCCGATGCTTCACTTCAGGTTCACTGTTTCCCTCTGACCTCCTTATTGACGATGAAACACTGAAATTGCATCGGAATTAAATACAAGAGGCACATTGTCGACTTAAGTTCAAGAAAACTGACTCTTCTTACTGTCTTTGCTTTGAACCATTCCTCTGACAGTAGTTATAGATTCCGATGCTCCACTTCAGGTTTACTGTAACCCTCTGACCTTCTTATTGACGATGAAACACAGAAATTGCATCGGAATTAAATACAAAAGGCACAACGCCGTCTTAAGTACAAGAAAACTGACTCTTCTTACTGTCTATGTTTTGAAAGATTCCTGTGACTCTAGTTATAGATTCGGATGCTTCACTTCAGGTTTACTGTATTCCTCTGACCTTCTTATTGACGATGAAACACAGAAATTGCATCGGAATTAAATACAAAAGGCACAATGCCGCCTTAAGTACAACAAAACTGACTCTTCTTACTGTCTATGTTTTGAACCATTCCTATGACACTAGTTATAGATTCCGATGCTTCACTTCAGGTTTACTGTATCCCTCTGACCTTCTTGTTGACGATGAAACACAGGTATTGCATCGGAATTAAATACAAATGGCACAATGACGACCTAAATACAAGAAAACGGACTCTTCTTACTGTCAATGTTTTGAACCATTCGTGTGACACTAGTTATAGATTCCGATGCTTCACTTCAGGTTAACTGTATTCCTCTGACCTTCTTATTGACGATGAAACACAGAAATTGCGTCGGAATTAAATACAAAAGGCACAATGCCGACTTAAGTACAAGTAAACTGACTCTTCTTTCTGTCTATGTTTTGAAAGATTTCTGTGACACTAGTTATAGATTCCGATGCTTCACTTCAGATTTCCTGTATCCCTCTGACCTTCGTATTGACGATGAAACACAGAAATTGCATCGGAATTAAATACAAAAGGCACATTGCCGACATAAGTACAAGAAAACAGACTCTTCTTACTGTCTATGTTATGAACCATTTCTGTGACACTAGTTATAGATGCCGATGCTTCACTTCAGATTTACTGTATCCCTCTGACCTTCTCATTGACGATGAAACACAGAAATTGCGTCGAAATTAAATAGAAAAGGCACATTGCCGAATTAAGTACAAGAAAACTGACTCTACTTACTTTCTATATTTTGAACCATTCCTGTGACACTAAATATTGATTCCGATGCTACACTTCGTGTTTACTGTATCCCTCTCACCTTCTTGTTGACGATGAAACACAGAAATTGCATCGGAATTAAATACAAAAGGCACAATGCCGACTTAAGTACAAGAAAACTGACTCTTCTTACTGTCTATGTTTTGAACCATTCCTGTGACACTAGTTATAGATTCCGATGCTTCACTTCAGGTTTACTGTATCCCTCTGACCTTCATATTGACGATGCAACATAGAAATTGCATCGGAATTAAATAGAAAAGGAACAATACCGACTTAAGTACAAGAAAACAGACTCTTCTTACTGTCTATGTTTTGAACCATTCCTGTGACACTAGTTATAGATGCCGATGCTTCACTTCAGGTTTACTGTATCCCTCTGACCTTCTTATTGACGATAAAACACAGAAATTGCATCGGAATTAAATACAAAAAGCACAATGCCGACTTAAGTACAAGAAAACTGACTCTTCTTACTGTCTATGCTTTGAACCATTCATGTGACGCTAGTTATAGATTCAGATGCTTCACTTCAGGTTTACTGTATTACTCTGACCTTCTTGTTGACGATGAAACACAGAAATTGCATCGGAATTAAATACAAAAGGCACAATGCCGACTTATGTACAAGATAACTGACTCTTCTTACTGTCTATGTTTTAAACAATTCCTGTAACACTAGTTATAGATTCCGATGCTTCACTTCAGGTTTACTGTACCCTCTGGCGATCTTATTGACGATGAAACACGAAAATTGCATCGGAATTAAATACAAAAGGCATAATGCCGACTTAAATACAAGAAAACTGACTCTTCTTACTGTCTATGTTTTGAACCATTCCTGTGACACTAGTAATAGATTCCGATGCTTCACTTCAGGTTTACTGTATCCCTCTGACCTTCGTATTGACGATGAAACACAGAAATTGCATCGGAATTAAATACAAAAGGCACAATGCCGACTTAAGTACAAGAAAACAGACTCCTCTTACTGTCTATGTTTTGAACCATTCCTGTGACACTAGTTATAGATGCCGATGCTTCACTTCAGGTTTACTGTATCCCTCTGACCTTCTAATTGACGATGAAGCAGAGATATTGCGTCGGAATTAAATAGAAAAGGCACATTGCCGAATTAAGTACAAGAAAACTGACTCTACTTACTTTCTATATTTTGAACCATTCCTGTGACACTAAATATTAATTCCGATGCTTCACTTCAGGTTTACTGTATCCCTCTGACCTCCTTCTTGACGATGAAACACAGATATTGCATCGGAATTAAATACAAAAGGCACAATGCCGACTTAAGTAGAAGAAAACTGACTCTTCTTACTCTCTATGTTTTGAACCATTCCGGTGACACTAGTTATAGATTCCGATGCTTCACTTTAGGTTTACTGTATCCCTCTGACCTTCTTATTGACGATGAAATACAGATATTGCATCTGAATGAAATACAAATGGAACAATGACGACTTAAGTACAACAAAACTGACTCTTCTTACTGTCTATGTTTTGAACCATTCCTGTGACACTAGTTACAGATTCCGATGCTTCACTTGAGGTTTACTGTATTCCTCTGACATTCTTATTGACGATGAAACACAGAAATTCCATCGGAATTAAATGCAAAAGGCACAATGCCGACTTAAGTACAAGAAAACTTACTCTTCTTACTGTCTATGTTTTGAACCACTCCTGTGACACTAGTTATAGATTCCGATGCTTCACTTCAGGTTCACTGTTTCCCTCTGACATCCTTATGACGATGAAACACTGAAATTGCATCGGAATTAAATACAAGAGGCACAATGTCGACTTAAGTACAAGAAAACTGACTCTTCTTACTGTCTTTGTTTTGAACCATTCCTGTGACAGTAGTTATAGATTCCGATGCTCCACTTCAGGTTTACTGTAACCCTCTGACCTTCTTATTGACGATGAAACACAGAAATTGCATCGGAATTAAATACAAAAGGCACAACGCCGTCTTAGGTACAAGAAAACTGACTCTTCTTACTGTCTATGTTTTGAAAGATTCCTATGACTCTAGTTATAGATTCCAATGCTTCACTTCAGGTTTACTGTATCCCTCTGACCTTCTTATTGACGATGAAACACAGAAATTGCATCGGAGGTAAATACAAAAGGCACAATGCTGACTTAAGTACAAGAAGACTTACTCTTCTTACAGTCTATGTTTTGAACCATTCCTGTGACACTAGTTATAGATTCCGATGCTTCACTTCAGGTTTTCTGTATCCCTCTGACCTTCTTGTTGACGATGATACACAGAAATTGCATCGCAATTAAATACAAAAGGCACAATGCCGACTTAAGTACAAGTAAACTGACTCTTCTTACTGTCTATGTTTTGAACCATTCCTGTGACACTAGTTATTGATTCTGATGCTTCACTTCAGGTTTACTGTATCCCTCCGACCTTCTTTTTGACGATGAAACACAGAAATGGCATCGGATTTAAATAGAAAATGCACAAAGCCGACTTAAGTACAAGAAAACTGACTCCTCTAACTGTCTATGAATTGAACCATTCCTGTGACACTAAATATAGATTCCGATGCTTCTCTTCAGGTTTGCTGTATCCCTCTGACCTTCTTATTGATGATGAACCACAGAAATTGCATCGGAATTAAATACATAAAGCACAATGCCGACTTAAGTACAAGGAAACTGACTCTTCTTACTGTCTATGTTTTGAACCATTCCTGTGACACTTGTTATACATTCCGATGCATCACTTCAGGTTTACTGTATCCCTGTGACCTCCTTCTTGACGATGAAACACAGAAATTGCGTCGGAATTAAATAGAAAAGGCACATTGCCGAATTAAGTACAAGAAAACTGACTCTACTTACTGTCAATATTTTGAACCATTACTGTGACACAAAATATTGATTCCGATGCTTCACTTCAGGTTTACTGTATCCCTCTGACCTTCTTATTGACGATGAAACACAGAAATTGCATCGGAATTAAATACAAAAGGCACAATGCCGACTTAAGTACAAGAAAACTGACTCTTCTTACTCACTATGTTTGAACCATTCCTGTGACACTAGTTATAGATTCCGATGCTTCATTTCAGGTTTAGTGTATCCCTCTGACCTTCTTATTGACTATGAAACACAGAAATTGTTCGGAATTAAATACAAAAGGCACAATTCCGACTTATGTACCGGAAAACTGACTCTTCTTACTGTCTATGTTTTGAACCATTCCTGTGAGCTAGTTATAGATTCCGATGCTTCACTTCGGGTGTACTGTATCCCTCTGACCTTCTTATTGACGATGAAACACAGAAATTGCATCGGAGTTAAATACAAAAGGCACAATGCCGACTTAAGTACAAGAAAACTGACTCTTCTTACAGTCTATGTTTGAACTATTCCGGTCACACTAGTTATGGATTCCGATGCTTCACTTCAGGTTTACTGTATCCCTCTGGCCTTCTTATTGAGGATGAAATACAGATATTGCATTGGAAAGAAATACAAATGGAACAATGACGACTTAAGTACAAGAAAACTGACTCTTCTTACTGTCTATGTTTTGAACCATTCCTGTGACACTAGTTACAGATTCCGATGCTTCACTTCAGGTTTACTGTATTCCTCTGACATTCTTATTGACGATGAAACACAGAAATTGCATCGGAATTAAATACAAAAGGCACAATGCCGACTTAAGTGCAAGAAAACTGACTCTTCTTACTGTCTATGATTTGAACCATTCCTGTGACAATAGTTATAGATTCCGATGCTTCACTTCAGGTTCACTGTTTCCCTCTGACCTCCTTATTGACGATGAAACTCAGAAATTGCATCGGAATTAAATACAAGAGGCACAATGTCGACTTAAGTACAAGAAAACTGACTCTTCTTACTGTCTTTGTTTTGAACCATTCCTGTGACAGTAGTTATAGATTCCGATGCTCCACTTCAGGTTTACTGTAACCCTCTGACCTTCTTATTGACGATGAAACAGAGAAATCGCATCGGAAGTAAATACAAAAGGCACAACGCCATCTTAAGTACAAGAAAACTGACTCTTCTTACTGTCTATGTTTTGAAAGATTCCTGTGACTCTAGTTATAGATTCGGATGCTTCACTTCAGGTTTACTGTATTTCTCTGACCTTCTTATTGACGATGAAACACAGAAATTGCTTCGGAAGTAAATACAAAAGGCACAATGCCGACTTAAGTACAAGAAAACTGACTCTTCTTACTATCTATGTTTTGAACCATTCCTGTGACACTAGTTTTAAATTCCGATGCTTCACTTCAGGTTAACTCTATTCCTCTGACCTTCTTATTGACGATGAAACACAGAAATTGCGTCGGAATTAAGTACAAAAGGCACAATGCCGACTTAAGTACAAGTAAACCGACTCTTCTTACTGTCTATGTATGAACCATTCCTGTGACACTAGTTATAGATTCCGATGCTTCACTTCAGATTTACTGTATCCCTCTGACCTTCGTATTGACGATGAAACACAGAAATTGCATCGGAATTAAATACAAAAGGCACAATGCCGACTTAAGTACAAGAAAACAGACTCTTCTTACTGTCTATGTTTTGAACCATTCCTGTGACACTAGTTATAGATGCCGATGCTTCACTTCAGGTTTACTGTATCCCTCTGACCTTCTTATTGACGATGAAACACAGAAATTGCGTCTGAATGAAATAGAAAAGGCACATAGCCGAATTAAGTACAAGAAAACTGACTCTACTTACTTTCTAAATTTTGAACCATTCGTGTGACACTAAATATAGATTCCGATGCTTCACTTCAGGTTTAGTGTATCCCTCTGACCTTCTTATTGACGATGAAACACAGAAATTGCATCGGAATTAAATACAAAAGGCACAATGCCGACTTATGTACAAGAAAACTGACTCTTCTTACTGTCTATGTTTTGAACCAATCATGTGACACTAGTTATAGATTCCGATGCCTCACTTCAGGTGTACTGTATCCCTCTGACCTTCTTATTGACGATGAAACACAGAAATTGCATCGGAGTTTAATACAAAAGGCACAATGCCGACTTAAGTACAAGAAAACTGACTCTTCTTACAGTCTATGTTTTGAACCATTCCGGTGACACTAGTTATAGATTCCGATGCTTCACTTTAGGTTTATTGTATCCCTCTGACCTTCTTATTGACGATGAAATACAGATATTGCATCGGAATGAAATATAAATGGAACAATGACGACTTAAGTACAAGAATACTGACTCTTCTTACTGTCTATGTTTTGAACCATTCCTGTGACACTAGTTACAGATTCCGATGCTTCACTTCAGGTTTACTGTATTCCTCTGACATTCTTATTGACGATGAAACACAGAAATTCCATCGGAATTAAATACAAAAGGCACAATGCCGACTTAAGTACAAGAAAACTTACTCTTCTTACTGTCTATGTTTTGAACCACTCCTGTGACACTAGTTATAGATTCCGATGCATCACCACAGGTTCACTGTTTCCCTCTGACCTCCTTATGACGATGAAACACTGAAATTGCATCGGAAGTAAATACAAGAGGCACAATGTCGACTTAAGTACAAGAAAACTGACTCTTCTTACTGTCTTTGTTTTGAACCATTCCTGTGACAGTAGTTATAGATTCCGATGCTCCACTTCAGGTTTACTGTAACCCTCTGACCTTCTTATTGACGATGAAACACAGAAATTGCATCGGAATTAAATACAAAAGGCACAACGCCGTCTTAAGTACAAGAAAACTGACTCTTCTTACTATCTATGTTTTGAAAGATTCCTGTGACTCTAGTTATAGAATCCGATGCTTCACTTCAGGTTTACTGTATCCCTCTGACCTTCTTATTGACGATGAAACACAGAAATTGCATCGGAGTTAAATACAAAAGGCACAATGCCGACTTAAGTACAAGAAAACTGACTTTTCTTACTGTCTATGTTTTGAACCATTCCTGTGACAATAGTTATAGATTCAAATGCTTCACTTCAGGTTCACTGTTTCCCTCTGACCTCCTTATTGACGATGAAACACTGAAATTGCATCGGAATTAAATACAAGAGGCACAATGTCGACTTAAGTACAAGAAAACTGACTCTTCTTACTGTCTTTGTTTTGAACCATTCCTGTGACAGTAGTTATAGATTCCGATGCTCCACTTCAGGTTTACTGTAACCCTCTGACCTTCTTCTTGACGATGAAACACAGAAATCGCATCGGAATTAAATACAAAAGGCACAACGCCGTCTTAAGCACAAGAAAACTGACTCTTCTTACTGTCTTTGTTTTGAAAGATTCCTGTGACTCTAGTTATAGATTCGGATGCTTCTCTTCAGGTTTACTATATTCCTCTGACCTTCTTATTGACGATGAAACACAGAAATTGCATCGGAATTAAATACAAAAGGCACAATGCCGACTTAAGTACAAGAAAACTGACTCTACTTACTTTCTATACTTTGAACCATTCCTGTGACACTAAATATTGATTCCGATGCTTCACTTCAGGTTTACTGTATCCCTCTGACCTTCTTCTTGACGATGAAACACAGAAATTGCATCGGAATTAAATACAAAAGGCACAATGCCGACTTAAGTACAAGAAAACTGATTCTTCTTACTCTCTATGTTTGAACCATTCCTGTGACACTACTTATAGATTCCGATGCTTCACGTCAGGTTTAGTGTATCCCTCTGACCTTCTTATTGACGATGAAACACAGAAATTGCATCGGAATTAAATACAAAAGGCACAATGCCGACTTATGTACAAGAAAACTGACTCTTCTTACTGTCTATGGTTTGAACCAATCCTGTGACACTAGTTATAGATTCCGATGCCTCACTTCAGGTGTACTGTATCCCTCTGACCTTCTTATTGACGATGAAACACAGAAATTGCATCGGAGTTAAATACAAAAGGCACAATGCCGACTTAAGTACAAGAAAACTGACTCTTCTTACAGTCTATGTTTTGAACCATTCCGGTGACACTAGTTATAGATTCCGATGCTTCACTTTAGGTTTACTGTATCCCTCTGACCTTCTTATTGACGATGAATTACAGATATTGCATCGGAATGAAATACAAATGGAACAATGACGACTTATGTACAAGAAAACTGACTCTTCTTACTGTCTATGTTTTTAACCATTCCTGTGACACTAGTTACAGATTCCGATGCTTCACTTCAGGTTTACTGTATTCCTCTGACATTCTTAATGACGATGAAACACAGAAATTCCATCGGAATTAAATACAAAAGGCACAATGCCGACTTAAGTACAAGAAAACTTACTCTTCTTACTGTCTATGTTTTGAACCACTCCTGTGACACTAGTTATAGATTCCGATGCTTCACTTCAGGTTCACTGTTTCCCTCTGACCTCCTTATGACGATGAAACACTGAAATTGCATCGGAAGTAAATACAAGAGGCACAATGTCGACTTAAGTACAAGAAAACTGACTCTTCTTACTGTCTTTGTTTTGAACCATTCCTGTGACAGTAGTTATAGATTCCGATGCTCCACTTCAGGTTTACTGTAACCCTCTGACCTTCTTATTGAAGATGAAACACAGAAATCGCATCGGAATTAAATACAAAAGGCACAACGCCGTCTTAAGTACAAGAAAACTGACTCTTCTTACTGTCTTTGTTTTGAAAGATTCCTGTGACTCTAGTTATAGATTCGGATGCTTCACTTCAGGTTTACTGTATTCCTCTGACCTTCTTATTGACGATGAAACACAGAAATTGCATCGGAATTAAATACAAAAGGCACAATTCCGACCTAAGTACATGAAAACAGACTCTTCTTACTGTCTATGCTTTGAACCATTCCTGTGACACTAGTTATAGATGCCGATGCTTCACTTCAGGTTTACTGTATCCCTCTGACCTCCTTATTGACGATGAAACACAGAAATTGCGTCGGAATTAAATAGAAAAGGCACATTGCCGAATTAAGTACAAGAAAACTGACTCTACTTACTTTCTATATTTTGAACCATTCCTGTGACACTAAATATTGATTCCGATGCTTCACTTCAGGTTTACTGTATCCCTCTGACCTTCTTCTTGACGATGAAACACAGAAATTGCATCGGAATTAAATACAAAAGGCACAATGCCGACTTAAGTAAAAGAAAACTGACTCTTCTTACTCTCTATGTTTGAACCATTCCTGTGACACTACTTATAGATTCCGATGCTTCACTTCAGGTGTACTGTATCCCTCTGACCTTCTTATTGACGATGAAACTCAGA
Organism: Schistocerca serialis cubense; assembly: GCF_023864345.2. Taxonomy (NCBI): domain Eukaryota; kingdom Metazoa; phylum Arthropoda; class Insecta; order Orthoptera; family Acrididae; genus Schistocerca; species Schistocerca serialis. Next base: position 11,202,576 of record NC_064647.1, read on the forward strand.
AATTGCTTCGGAGTTAAATACAAAAGGCACAATGCCGACTTAAGTACAAGAAAACTGACTCTTCTTACAGTCTATGTTTTGAACCATTCCGGGGACACTAGTTATAGATTCCGATGCTTCACTTTAGGTTTACTGTATCCCTCTGACCTTCTTATTGACGATGAAATACAGATATTGCATCGGAATGAAATACATATGGAACAATGACGACTTAAGTACAAGAAAACTGACTCTTCTTACTGTCTATGTTTTGAACCATTCCTGTGACACTAGTTACAGATTCCGATGCTTCACTTCAGGTTTACTGTATTCCTCTGACATTCTTATTGACGATGAAACACAGAAATTCCATCGGAATTAAATACAAAAGGCACGATGCCGACTTAAGTACAAGAAAACAGACTCTTCTTACTGTCTATGTTTTGAACCACTCCTGTGACACTAGTTAGAGATTCCGATGCTTCACTTCAGGTTCACTGTTTCCCTCTGACCTCCTTATGACGATGAAACACTGAAATTGCATCGGAAGTAAATACAAGAGGCACAATGTCGACTTAAGTAGAAGAAAACTGACTCTTCTTACTGACTTTGTTTTGAACCATTCCTGTGACAGTAGATACAGATTCCGATGTTCCACTTCAGGTTTACTGTAACCCTCTGACCTTCTTATTGACGATGAAACACAGAAATTGCATCGGAATTAAATACAAAAGGCACAACGCCGTCTTAAGTACAAGAAAACTGACTCTTCTTACTGTCTATGTTTTGAAAGATTCCTGTGACTCTAGTTATAGATTCCGATGCTTCACTTCAGGTTTACTGTATCCCTCTGACCTTCTTATTGACGATGAAACACAGAAATTGCATCGGAGTTAAATACAAAAGGCACAATGCTGACTTAAGTACAAGAAGACTGACTCCTCTTACAGTCTATGTTTTGAACCATTCCTGTGACACTAGTTATAGATTCCGATGCTTCACTTCAGGTTTACTGTATCCCTCTGACCTTCTTGTTGATGATGAAACACAGAAATTGCATCGGAATTAAATACAAAAAAGCACAATGCCGACTTAAGTAAAAGAAAATTGACTCTTCTTACTGTCTATGTTTTGAACCATTCATGTGACACTAATTATAGATTCCTATGCTTCACTTCAGGTATACTTTATCCCTCTGACCTTCTTATTGACGATGAAACACAGAAATTGCATCGGAATTAAATACAAAAGGCACAATGCCGACTTATGTACAAGAAAACTGACTCTTCTTACTGTCTATGTTTGAACCATTCATGTGACACTAATTATAGATTCCGATGTTTTACTCCAGGTTTACTGTATCCCTCTGACCTTCTTATTGACGATGAATCACAGAAATTGCTTCGGAATTAAATACAAAAGGCACTATGCCGACTTAAGTAAAAGAAAACTGACTCTTCCTACTCTCTATGCTTTGATACATTCCCGTGACACTCGTTATAGATTCCGATGCTTCACTTCAGGTTTTCTGTATCCCTCTGACCTTCTTGTTGACGATTAAACATAGAAATTGCATCGGAATTAAATGGAAAAGGAACAATGCCGACATAAGTACAAAAAAACTGATTCTTCTTACTGTCTATGTTTTGAACCATTCCTGTGACACTAGTTATAGATTCTGATGCTTCACTTCAGGTTTACTGTATCCCTCCGACCTTCTTATTGACGATGAAACACAGAAATGGCATCGGATTTAAATAGAAAATGCACAATGCCGACTTAAGTACAAGAAAACTGACTCTTCTTACTGTCTATGAATTGAACCATTCCTGTGACACTAAATATAGATTCCGATGCTTCACTTCAGGTTTGCTGTATCCCTCTGACCTTCTTATTGATGATGAACCACAGAAATTGCATCGGAATTAAATTCATAAAGCACAATGCCGACTTAAGTACAAGAAAACTGACTCGTCTTACTGTCTATGTTTTGAACCATTCCTGTGACACTTGTTATACATTCCGATGCTTCACTTCAGGTTTACTGTATCCCTGTGACCTTCTTATTGACGATGAAACACAGAAATTGCGTCGGAATTAAATAGAAAAGGCACATTGCCGAATTAAGTACAAGAAAACTGACTTTAATTACTGTCTATAATTTGAACCATTCCTGTGACACTAAATATTGATTCCGATGCTTCACTTCAGGTTTATTGTATACCTCTGACCTTCTTACTGACGATGAAACACAGAAATTGCATCGGAATTAAATACAAAAGGCACAATGCCGACTTAAGTACAATTAAACTGACTCTTCTTACTCTCAATGTTTGAACCATTCCTGTGACACTAGTTATAGATTCCGATGCTTCACTTCAGGTTTAGTGAATTCCTCTGACCTTCTTATTGACGATGAAACACAGAAATTGTTCGGAATTAAATACAAAAGGCACAATTCCGACTTATGTACCGGAAAACTGACTCTTCTTACTGTCTATGTTTTGAACCATTCCTGTGACACTAGTTAAAGATTCCGATGCTTCACTTCGGGTGTACTGTATCCCTCTGACCTTCTTATTGACGATGAAACACAGAAATTGCATCGGATTAAATACAAAAGGCACAATGCCGACTTAAGTACAAGAAAACTAACTCTTCTTACAGTCTATGTTTGAACCATTCCGGTGACACTAGTTATAGATTCCGATGCTTCACTTCAGGTTTACTGTATCCCTCTGGCCTTCTTATTGAGGATGAAATACAGATATTGCATCGGAATGAAATACAAATGGAACAATGACGACTTAAGTACAAGAAATCTGACTCTTCTTACTGTCTATGGTTTGAACCATTCCTGTGACACTAGTTACAGATTCCAATGCTTCACTTCAGGTTTACTGTATTCCTCTGACATTCTTATTGACGATGAAACACAGAAATTGCATCGGAATTAAATACAAAAGGCACAATACCGACTTAAGTACAAGAAAACTGACTCTTCTTACTGTCTATGTTTTGAACCATTCCTGTGACAATAGTTATAGTTTCCGATGCTTCACTTCAGGTTCACTGTTTCCCTCTGACCTCCTTATTGACGATGAAACACTGAAATTGCATCGGAATTAAATACAAGAGGCACAATGTAGACTTAAGTACAAGAAAACTGACTCTTCTAACTGTCTTTGTTTGATCCATTCCTGTGACAGTAGTTATAGATTCCGATGCTCCACTTCAGGTTTACTGTAACCCTCTGACGTTTTTATTGACGATGAAACACAGAAATCGCATCGGAATTAAATACAGAAGGCACAACGCCGTCTTAAGTACAAGAAAACTGACTCTTCTTACTGTCTATGTTTTGAAAGATTCCTGTGACTCCAGTTATAGATTCGGATGCTTCACTTCAGGTTTACTGTATTCCTCTGACCTTCTTATTGACGATGAAACACAGAGATCGCATCGGAATTAAATACAAAAGGCACAACGCCGTCTTAAGTACAAGAAAACTGACTCTTCTTACTGTCTATGTTTTGAAAGATTCCTGTGACTCTAGTTATAGATTCGGATGCTTCACTTTAGGTTTACTGTATTCCTCTGACCTTCTTATTGACGATGAAACACAGAAATTGCATCGGAAGTAAATACAAAAGGCACAATGCCGACTTAAGTACAAGAAAACTGACTCTTCTTACTATCTATGTTTTGAACCATTCATGTGACGCTAGTTATAGATTGCGATGTTTCACATCAGGTTTACTGTATCCCTCTCACCTTCTTGTTGACGATGAAACACAGAAATTGCATCGGAATTAAATACAAATGGCACAATGACGACTTAAGTACAAGAAAACGGACTCTTCTTACTGTCAATGTTTTGAACCATTCGTGTGACACTAGTTTTAAATTCCGATGCTTCACTTCAGGTTAACTCTATTCCTCTGACCTTCTTATTGACAATGAAACACAGAAATTGCGTCGCAATTAATTACAAAAGGCACAATGCCGACTTAAGTACAAGTAAACTGATTCTTCTTTCTGTCTATGTTTTGAACCATTCCTGTGACACTAGTTATAGATTCCGATGCTTCACTTCAGATTTACTGTATCCCTCTGACCTTCGTATTGACGATGAAACACAGAAATTGCATCGGAATTAAATACAAAAGGCACAATGCCGACTTAAGTACAAGAAAACAGACTCTTCTTACTGCCTATGTTTTGAACTTTTCCTGTGACACTAGTTATAGATGCCGATGCTTCACTTCAGGTTTACTGTATCCCTCTGACCTTCTTATTGACGATGAAACACAGAAATTGCGTCGGAATTAAATAGAAAAGGAACATTGCCGAATTAGGTACAAGAAAACTGACTCTACTTACTTTCTATATTTTGAACCATTCCTGTGACACTAAATATTGATTCCGATGCTTCACTTCAGGTTTACTGTATCCCTCTGACCTTCTTCTTGACGATGAAACACAGAAATTGCATCGGAATTAAATACAAAAGGCACAATGCCGACTTAAGGACAAGAAAACTGACTCTTCTTACTCTCTATGTTTGAACCATTCCTGTGACACTACTTATAGATTCCGATGCTTCACTTGGGGTTTAGTGTATCCCTCTGACCTTCTTATTGACGATGAAACACAGAAATTGCATCGGAATTAAATACAAAAGGCACAATGCCGACTTATGTACAAGAAAACTGACTCTTCTTACTGTCTATGTTTTGAACCATTCCTTTGACACTAGTTATAGATTCCGATGCTTCACTTCAGGTGTACTGTATCCCTCTGACCTTCTTATTGACGATGAAACACAGAAATTGCATCGGAGTTAAATACAAAAGGTACAATGCCGACTTAAGTACAAGAAAAGTGACTCTTCTTACAGTCTATGTTTTGAACCATTCCGGTGACACTAGTTATAGATTCCGATGCTTCACTCTAGGTTTACTGTATCCCCCTGACCTTCTTATTGACGATGAAATACAGATATTGCATCGGAATGAAATACAAATGGAACAATGACGACTTAAGTACAAGAAAACTGACTCTTCTTACTGTCTATGTTTTGAACCATTAGTGTGACACTAGTTACAGATTCCGATGCTTCACTTCAGGTTTACTGTATTCCTCTGACATTCTTATTGACGATGAAACACAGAAATTCCATCGGAATTAAATACAAAAGGCACAATGCCGACTTAAGTACAAGAAAACTGACTCTTCTTACTGTCTATGTTTTGAACCACTCCTGTGACACTAGTTATAGATTCCGATGCTTCACTTCAGGTTCACTGTTTCCCTCTGACCTCCTTATGACGATGAAACACTGAAATTGCATCGGAATTAAATACAAGAGGCACAATGTCGACTTAAGTACAAGAAAACTGACTCTTCTTACTGTCTTTGTTTTGAACCATTCCTGTGACAGTAGTTATAGATTCCGATGCTCCACTTCAGGTTTACTGTAACCCTCTGACCTTCTTATTGACGATGAAACACAGAAATTGCATCGGAATTAAATACAAAAGGCACAACGCCGTCTTAAGTACAATAAAACTGACTCTTCTTACTGTCTATGTTTTGAAAGATTCCTGTGACTCTAGTTATAGATTCCGATGCTTCACTTCAGGTTTACTGTATCCCTCTGACATTCTTATTGACGATGAAACACAGAAATTGCATCGGAGTTAAATACAAAAGGCACAATGCTGACTTAAGTACAAGAAGACTGACTCTTCTTACAGTCTATGTTTTGATCCATTCCTGTGACACTAGTTATAGATTCCGATGCTTCACTTCAGGTTTACTGTATCCCTCTGACCTTCTTGTTGATGATGAAACACAGATATTGCATCGGAATTAAATACAAAAGGCACAATGCCGACTTAAGTAGAAGGAAACTGACTCTTCTTACTGCATATGTTTTGAACCATTCCTGTGACACTAGTTACAGATTCCGATGCTTCACTTCAGGTTTACTGTATCCCTCTGACCTTCTTCTTGACGATGAAACACAGAAATTGCATCGGAATTAAATACAAAAGGCACAATGCCGACTTAAGTAAAAGAAAATTGACTCTTCTTACTGTCTATGTTTTGTACCATTCATGTGACACTAATTATAGATTCCTATGCTTCATTTCAGGTATACTTTATCCCTCTGACCTTCTTATTGACGATGAAACACAGAAATTGCATCGGAAATAAATACAAAAGGCACAATGCCGACTTATGTACAAGAAAACTGACTCTTTTTACTGTCTATGTTTGAACCATTCATGTGACACTAATTATAGATTCCGATGTTTTACTCCAGGTTTACTGTATCCCTCTGACCTTCTTGTTGACGATGAAACATAGAAATTGCATCGGAATTAAATGGAAAAGGAACAATGCCGACTTAAGTACAAGAAAACTGACTCTTCTTACTGTCTATGTTTTGAACCATTCCTGTGACACTAGTTATAGATTCTGATGCTTCACTTCAGGTTTACTGTATCCCTCCGACCTTCATATTGACGATGAAACACAGAAATGGCATCGGATTCAAATAGAAAATGCACAATGCCGACTTAAGTACAAGAAAACTGACTCTTCTTACTGTCTATGAATTGAACCATTCCTGTGACACTAAATATAGATTCCGATGCTTCACTTCAGGTTTGCTGTATCCCTCTGACCTTCTTATTGATGATGAACCACAGAAATTGCATCGGAATTAAATACAAAAAGCACAATGCCGACTTAAGTACAGGAAAACTGACTCTTCTTACTGTCTATGTTTGGAACCATTCCTGTGACACTTGTTATACATTCCGAAGCTTCACTTCAGGTTTACTGTATCCCTGTGACCTTCTTATTGACGATGAAACACAGAAATTGCGTCGCAATTAAATAGAAAAGGCACATTGCCGAATTAAGTACAAGAAAACTGACTCTACTTACTGTCTATATTTTGAACCATTCCTGTGACACTAAATATTGATTCCGATGCTTCACTTCTGGTTTACTGTATCCCTCTGACCTTCTTATTGAACATGAAACACAGAAATTGCATCGGAATTAAATACAAAATGCACAATGCCGACTTCAGTACAAGAAAACTGACTCTTCTTACTCTCTATGTTTGAACCATTCCTGTGACACTAGTTATAGATTCCGATGCTTCACTTCAGGTTTGCTGTATCCCTCTGACCTTCTTATTGATGATGAACCACAGAAATTGCATCGGAATTAAATACAAAAGGCACAATGCCGACTTAAGTACAAGAAAACTGACTCTTCTTACTGTCTATGTTTGAACCATTCCTGTGACACTAATTATAGATTCCGATGCTTCGCTTCAGGTTTAGTGTATCCCCCTGACCTTCTTATTGACGATGAGACACAGAAATTGCATCGGAGTTAAATACAAAAGCCACAATGCCGACTTAAGTACAAGAAAACTGACTCTTCTTACAGTCTATGTTTGAACCAATCCGGTGACACTAGTTATAGATTCCGATGCTCAACTCAGGTTTACTGTATCCCTCTGACCTTCTTATTGAGGATGAAATACAGATATTGCATCGGAATGAAATACGAATGGAACAATGACGACTTAAGTACAAGAAAACTGACTCTTCTTACTATGTTGTGAACCATTCATGTGACGCTAGTTATAGATTCCGATGCTTCACATCAGGTTTACTGTATTCCTCTCACCTTCTTGTTGACGATGAAACACAGAAATTGCATCGGAATTAAAAAGAAAAGGCACAATGCCGACTTAAGTTCAAGAAAAATGACTCTTCTTACTGTCTATGTTTTGAACCATACCTGTGACACTAGTTATAGATTCCGATGCTTCACTTCAGGTTAACTGTATCCCTCAGACCTCCATATTGACTATGAAACACAGACATTGCGTCGGAATTAAATAGAAAAGGCACAATGCCGAATTAAGTACAAGAAAACTAACTCTTCGTACTGTCTATGTTTTGAACCATTCCTGTGACACTAAATATTGATTCCGAATCTTCACTTCAGGTTTACTGTATCCCTCTGACCTTCTTATTGACGATGAAACACAGATATTGCATCGGAGTTAAATACAAAAGGCATAATGCCGAATTAAGTACAAGAAAATTGAATCTTCGTACTGTCTATGTTTTGAACCATTCCTGTAACACTAGTTATAGATTCCGATGCTTCACTTCAGGTTTACTGTACCCTTTGACGATCTTATTGACGATGAAACACGGAAATTGCATCGGAATTAAATACAAAAGGGACAATGCCGACTTAAGTACAAGAAAACTGACTCTTCTTACTGTCTATGTTTTGAACCATTCCTGTGACACTAGTTATAGATTCCGATGCTTCACTTCAGGTTTACTGTATCCCTCTGACCTTCTTATTGACGATGAAACACAGAAATTGCATCGGAGTTAAATACAAAAGGCACAATGCTGACTTATGTACAAGAAGACTGACTCTTCTTACAGTCTATGTTTTGTACCATTCATGTGACACTAGTTATAGATTCCGATGCTTCACTTCAGGTTAACTGTATCCCTCTGACCTTCTTATTGACGATGAAACACAGAAATTGCATCGGAAATAAATACAAAAGGCACAATGCCGACTTATGTACAAGAAAACTGACTCTTTTTACTGTCTATGTTTGAACCATTCATGTGACACTAATTATAGATTCCGATGTTTTACTCCAGGTTTACTGTATCCCTCTGACCTTCTTGTTGACGATGAAACATAGAAATTGCATCGGAATTAAATGGAAAAGGAACAATGCCGACTTAAGTTCAAGAAAACTGACTCTTCTTACTGTCTATGTTTTGAACCATTCCTGTGACACTAGTTATAGATTCTGATGCTTCACTTCAGGTTTACTGTATCCCTCCGACCTTCATATTGACGATGAAACACAGAAATGGCATCGGATTCAAATAGAAAATGCACAATGCCGACTTAAGTACAAGAAAACTGACTCTTCTTACTGTCTATGAATTGAACCATTCCTGTGACACTAAATATAGATTCCGATGCTTCACTTCAGGTTTGCTGTATCCCTCTGACCTTCTTATTGATGATGAACCACAGAAATTGCATCGGAATTAAATACAAAAAGCACAATGCCGACTTAAGTACAGGAAAACTGACTCTTCTTACTGTCTATGTTTGGAACCATTCCTGTGACACTTGTTATACATTCCGAAGCTTCACTTCAGGTTTACTGTATCCCTGTGACCTTCTTATTGACGATGAAACACAGAAATTGCGTCGCAATTAAATAGAAAAGGCACATTGCCGAATTAAGTACAAGAAAACTGACTCTACTTACTGTCTATATTTTGAACCATTCCTGTGACACTAAATATTGATTCCGATGCTTCACTTCTGGTTTACTGTATCCCTCTGACCTTCTTATTGAACATGAAACACAGAAATTGCATCGGAATTAAATACAAAATGCACAATGCCGACTTCAGTACAAGAAAACTGACTCTTCTTACTCTCTATGTTTGAACCATTCCTGTGACACTAGTTATAGATTCCGATGCTTCACTTCAGGTTTGCTGTATCCCTCTGACCTTCTTATTGATGATGAACCACAGAAATTGCATCGGAATTAAATACAAAAGGCACAATGCCGACTTAAGTACAAGAAAACTGACTCTTCTTACTGTCTATGTTTGAACCATTCCTGTGACACTAATTATAGATTCCGATGCTTCGCTTCAGGTTTAGTGTATCCCCCTGACCTTCTTATTGACGATGAAACACAGAAATTGCATCGGAGTTAAATACAAAAGCCACAATGCCGACTTAAGTACAAGAAAACTGACTCTTCTTACAGTCTATGTTTGAACCAATCCGGTGACACTAGTTATAGATTCCGATGCTCAACTCAGGTTTACTGTATCCCTCTGACCTTCTTATTGAGGATGAAATACAGATATTGCATCGGAATGAAATACGAATGGAACAATGACGACTTAAGTACAAGAAAACTGACTCTTCTTACTATGTTGTGAACCATTCATGTGACGCTAGTTATAGATTCCGATGCTTCACATCAGGTTTACTGTATTCCTCTCACCTTCTTGTTGACGATGAAACACAGAAATTGCATCGGAATTAAAAAGAAAAGGCACAATGCCGACTTAAGTTCAAGAAAAATGACTCTTCTTACTGTCTATGTTTTGAACCATACCTGTGACACTAGTTATAGATTCCGATGCTTCACTTCAGGTTAACTGTATCCCTCAGACCTCCATATTGACTATGAAACACAGACATTGCGTCGGAATTAAATAGAAAAGGCACAATGCCGAATTAAGTACAAGAAAACTAACTCTTCGTACTGTCTATGTTTTGAACCATTCCTGTGACACTAAATATTGATTCCGAATCTTCACTTCAGGTTTACTGTATCCCTCTGACCTTCTTATTGACGATGAAACACAGATATTGCATCGGAGTTAAATACAAAAGGCATAATGCCGAATTAAGTACAAGAAAATTGAATCTTCGTACTGTCTATGTTTTGAACCATTCCTGTAACACTAGTTATAGATTCCGATGCTTCACTTCAGGTTTACTGTACCCTTTGACGATCTTATTGACGATGAAACACGGAAATTGCATCGGAATTAAATACAAAAGGGACAATGCCGACTTAAGTACAAGAAAACTGACTCTTCTTACTGTCTATGTTTTGAACCATTCCTGTGACACTAGTTATAGATTCCGATGCTTCACTTCAGGTTTACTGTATCCCTCTGACCTTCTTATTGACGATGAAACACAGAAATTGCATCGGAGTTAAATACAAAAGGCACAATGCTGACTTATGTACAAGAAGACTGACTCTTCTTACAGTCTATGTTTTGAACCATTGCTGTGACACTAGTTATAGATTCCGATGCTTCACTTCAGGTTAACTGTATCCCTCTGACCTTCTTGTTGACGATGAAACACAGAAATTGCGTCGGAATTAAATACAAAAGGCACAATGCCGACTTAAGTAGAAGTAAACTGACTCTTCTTTCTGTCTATGTTTTGAACCATTCCTGTGTCACTAGTTATAGATTCCGATGCTTCACTTCAGATTTACTGTATCCCTCTGACCTTCGTATTGACGATGAAACACAGAAATTGCATCGGAATTAAATACAAATGGCACAATGCCGACTTAAGTAGAAGGAAACTGACTCTTTTTACTGCCTATGTTTCGAACCATTCCTGTGACACTAGTTATAGATTCCGATGCTTCACTTCAGGTATACTTTATCCCTCTGACCTTCTTATTGACGATGAATTACAGAAATTGCATCGGAATTAAATACAAAAGGCACAATGCCGAATTATGTACAAGAAAACTGACTCTTCTTACTGTCTATGTTTGAACCATTCATGTGACACTAATTATAGATTCCTATGTTTTACTCCAGGTTTACTATATCCCTCTGACCTTCTTATTGACGATGAATCACAGAAATTGCTTCGGAATTAAATACAAAAGGCACTATGCCGACTTAAGTAAAACAAAACTGACTCTTCTTACTGTCTATGCTTTGATTAATTCGTGTGACACTCGCTATAGATTATGATGCTTCACTTCAGGTTTTCTGTATCCCTCTGACCTTCTTGTTGACGATCAAACATAGAAATTGCATCGGAATTATATGGAAAAGGAACAATGCCGACTTAAGTACTCGAAAACTGACTCTTCTTAGTGTCTATGTTTTGAACCATTCCTGTGACACTAGTTATAGATTCCGATGCTTCACTTCAGGTTTACTGTATCCCTCTGACCTCCTTATTGACGATGAAACACAGAAATGGCATCGGAATTAAATAGAAAATGCACAATGCCGACTTAAGTACAAGAAAACTGACTCTTCTTACTGACTATGAATTGAACCATTCCTGTGACACTAAATATAGATTCCGATGCTTCACTTCGGGTTTGCTGTATCCCTCTGACCTTCTTATTGATGATGAACCACAGAAATTGCATCGGAATTAAATACAAAAAGCACAATGCCGACTTAAGTACCAGAAAATTGACTCTTCTTACTGTCTATGTTTTGAACCAATCCTGTGACACTTGTTATACATTCCGATGCTTCACTTCAGGTTTACTGTATCCCTGTGACCTTCTTATTGACGATGAAACATAGAAATTGCATCGGAATTAAATAGAAAAGGAACAATGCCGACTTAAGTACATGAAAACAGACTCTTCTTACTGTCTATGTTTTGAACCATTCCTGTGACACTAGTTATAGATCCGGATGCTTCACTTCAGGTTTACTGTATCCCTCTGACCTTCTTATTGACGATGAAACACAGAAATTGCGTCGGAATTTAATAGAAAAGGCACATTGCCGAATTAAGTACAAGAAAACTGACTCTTCTTACTGTCAATGGTTTAAGCCATTCATGTGACACTAGTTATAGATTCCGATGCTTTACTCTAGATTTACTGTATCCCTCTGACCTTCTTATTGACGATGAATCACAGAAATTGTTTCGGAATTACATACAAAAAGCACAATGCCGACTTACGTACAAGAAAACTGACTCTTCTTACTGTCTATGCTTTGATCCATTCCTGTGACACTAGTTATAGATTCCGATGCTTCACTTCAGATTTACTGTATCCCACTGACCTTCTTATTGACGATGAAACACAGAAATGGCATCGGAATTAAATAGAAAATGCACAATGCCGACTTAAGTACAAAAAAACAGACTCTTCTTACTGTCTAAGTTTTGAACCATTCCTGTGACTCTAGTTATATATTCCGATGCTTCACTTCAGGTTTACTGCATTCCTCTGACCTTCTTATTGACGATGTAACACAGAAATTGCATCGGAAATAATTACAAAATGCACAATGCCGACTTAAGTACAAGTACACTGACTCTTCTTACTGTCAATGTTTTAAGCCATTCATGTGACACTAGTTATAGATTCCGATGCTTTACTCTAGATTTACTGTATCCCTCTGACCTTCTTATTGACGATGAATCACAGAAATTGTTTCGGAATTAAATACAAAAGGCACAATGCCGTCTTAAGTACAAGAAAACTGACTCTTCTTACTGTTTATGTTTTGATCCATTCCTGTGACACTAGTTATAGATTCCGATGCTTCACTTCAGGTTAACTGTTTCCCTCTCACCTCCTTATTGACGATGAAACACAGAAATGGCTTCGGAATGAAATAGAAAATGCACAATGCCGACTTAAGTACAGGAAAACTGACTCTTCTTACTGTCTATGAATTGAACCATTCCTGTGACGCTAAATATAGATTCCGATGCTTCACTTCAGGTTTGCTGTATCCCTCTGACCTTCTTATTGATGATCAACCACAGAAATTGCATCGGAATGAAATACAAAAGGCACAATGCCGACTTAGGTACAAGAAAACTGACTCTTCTTACTGTCTATGTTTGAACCATTCCTGTGACACTAGTTATAGATTCCGATGCTTCACTTCAGGTTTAGTGTATCCCTCTGACCTTCTTATTGACGATGAAACACAGAAAGTGCATCGGAATTAAATACAAAAGGCACAATGCCGACTTAAGTACAAGAAAACTGACTCTTCTTACTGTCTTTGTTTTGAACCATTCCTGTGACAGTAGTTATAGATTCCGATGCTCCACTTCAGGTTTACTGTAACCCTCTGACCTTCTTATTGACGATGAAACACAGAAATTGCATCGGAATTAAATACAAAAGGCACAACGCCGTCTTAAGTACAATAAAACTGACTCTTCTTACTGTCTATGTTTTGAAAGATTCCTGTGACTCTAGTTATAGATTCCGATGCTTCACTTCAGGTTTACTGTATCCCTCTGACATTCTTATTGACGATGAAACACAGAAATTGCATCGGAGTTAAATACAAAAGGCACAATGCTGACTTAAGTACAAGAAGACTGACTCTTCTTACAGTCTATGTTTTGATCCATTCCTGTGACACTAGTTATTGATTCCGATGCTTCACTTCAGGTTTACTGTATCCCTCTGACCTTCTTGTTGATGATGAAACACAGATATTGCATCGGAATTAAATACAAAAGCCACAATGCCGACTTAAGTAGAAGGAAACTGACTCTTCTTACTGCATATGTTTTGAACCATTCCTGTGACACTAGTTACAGATTCCGATGCTTCACTTCAGGTTTACTGTATCCCTCTGACCTTCTTCTTGACGATGAAACACAGAAATTGCATCGGAATTAAATACAAAAGGCACAATGCCGACTTAAGTAAAAGAAAATTGACTCTTCTTACTGTCTATGTTTGTACCATTCATGTGACACTAATTATGGATTCCTATGCTTCACTTCAGGTATACTTTATCCCTCGGACCTTCTTATTGACGATGAAACACAGAAATTGCATCGGAAATAAATACAAAAGGCACAATGCCGACTTATGTACAAGAAAACTGACTCTTTTTACTGTCTATGTTTGAACCATTCATGTGACACTAATTATAGATTCCGATGTTTTACTCCAGGTTTACTGTATCCCTCTGACCTTCTTGTTGACGATGAAACATAGAAATTGCATCGGAATTAAATGGAAAAGGAACAATGCCGACTTAAGTACAAGAAAACTGACTCTTCTTACTGTCTATGTTTTGAACCATTCCTGTGACACTAGTTATAGATTCTGATGCTTCACTTCAGGTTTACTGTATCCCTCCGACCTTCATATTGACGATGAAACACAGAAATGGCATCGGATTTAAATAGAAAATGCACAATGCCGACTTAAGTACAAGAAAACTGACTCTTCTTACTGTCTATGAATTGAACCATTCCTGTGACACTAAATATAGATTCCGATGCTTCACTTCAGGTTTGCTGTATCCCTCTGACCTTCTTATTGATGATGAACCACAGAAATTGCATCGGAATTAAATACAAAAAGCACAATGCCGACTTAAGTACAGGAAAACTGACTCTTCTTACTGTCTATGTTTGGAACCATTCCTGTGACACTTGTTATACATTCCGAAGCTTCACTTCAGGTTTACTGTATCCCTGTGACCTTCTTATTGACGATGAAACACAGAAATTGCGTCGCAATTAAATAGAAAAGGCACATTGCCGAATTAAGTACAAGAAAACTGACTCTACTTACTGTCTATATTTTGAACCATTCCTGTGACACTAAATATTGATTCCGATGCTTCACTTCTGGTTTACTGTATCCCTCTGACCTTCTTATTGAACATGAAACACAGAAATTGCATCGGAATTAAATACAAAATGCACAATGCCGACTTCAGTACAAGAAAACTGACTCTTCTTACTCTCTATGTTTGAACCATTCCTGTGACACTAGTTATAGATTCCGATGCTTCACTTCAGGTTTGCTGTATCCCTCTGACCTTCTTATTGATGATGAACCACAGAAATTGCATCGGAATTAAATACAAAAGGCACAATGCCGACTTAAGTACAAGAAAACTGACTCTTCTTACTGTCTATGTTTGAACCATTCCTGTGACACTAATTATAGATTCCGATGCTTCGCTTCAGGTTTAGTGTATCCCCCTGACCTTCTTATTGACGATGAAACACAGAAATTGCATCGGAGTTAAATACAAAAGCCACAATGCCGACTTAAGTACAAGAAAACTGACTCTTCTTACAGTCTATGTTTGAACCAATCCGGTGACACTAGTTATAGATTCCGATGCTCAACTCAGGTTTACTGTATCCCTCTGACCTTCTTATTGAGGATGAAATACAGATATTGCATCGGAATGAAATACGAATGGAACAATGACGACTTAAGTACAAGAAAACTGACTCTTCTTACTATGTTGTGAACCATTCATGTGACGCTAGTTATAGATTCCGATGCTTCACATCAGGTTTACTGTATTCCTCTCACCTTCTTGTTGACGATGAAACACAGAAATTGCATCGGAATTAAAAAGAAAAGGCACAATGCCGACTTAAGTTCAAGAAAAATGACTCTTCTTACTGTCTATGTTTTGAACCATACCTGTGACACTAGTTATAGATTCCGATGCTTCACTTCAGGTTAACTGTATCCCTCAGACCTCCATATTGACTATGAAACACAGACATTGCGTCGGAATTAAATAGAAAAGGCACAATGCCGAATTAAGTACAAGAAAACTAACTCTTCGTACTGTCTATGTTTTGAACCATTCCTGTGACACTAAATATTGATTCCGAATCTTCACTTCAGGTTTACTGTATCCCTCTGACCTTCTTATTGACGATGAAACACAGATATTGCATCGGAGTTAAATACAAAAGGCATAATGCCGAATTAAGTACAAGAAAATTGAATCTTCGTACTGTCTATGTTTTGAACCATTCCTGTAACACTAGTTATAGATTCCGATGCTTCACTTCAGGTTTACTGTACCCTTTGACGATCTTATTGACGATGAAACACGGAAATTGCATCGGAATTAAATACAAAAGGGACAATGCCGACTTAAGTACAAGAAAACTGACTCTTCTTACTGTCTATGTTTTGAACCATTCCTGTGACACTAGTTATAGATTCCGATGCTTCACTTCAGGTTTACTGTATCCCTCTGACCTTCTTATTGACGATGAAACACAGAAATTGCATCGGAGTTAAATACAAAAGGCACAATGCTGACTTATGTACAAGAAGACTGACTCTTCTTACAGTCTATGTTGTGAACCATTGCTGTGACACTAGTTATAGATTCCGATGCTTCACTTCAGGTTAACTGTATCCCTCTGACCTTCTTGTTGACGATGAAACACAGAAATTGCGTCGGAATTAAATACAAAAGGCACAATGCCGACTTAAGTAGAAGTAAACTGACTCTTCTTTCTGTCTATGTTTTGAACCATTCCTGTGTCACTAGTTATAGATTCCGATGCTTCACTTCAGATTTACTGTATCCCTCTGACCTTCGTATTGACGATGAAACACAGAAATTGCATCGGAATTAAATACAAAAGGCACAATGCCGACTTAAGTAGAAGGAAACTGACTCTTTTTACTGCCTATGTTTTGAACCATTCCTGTGACACTAGTTATAGATTCCGATGCTTCACTTCAGGTATACTTTATCCCTCTGACCTTCTTATTGACGATGAATTACAGAAATTGCATCGGAATTAAATACAAAAGGCACAATGCCGACTTAAGTACAAGAAAACTGACTCTTCTTACTGTCTATGTTTGAACCATTCATGTGACACTAATTATAGATTCCTATGTTTTACTCCAGGTTTACTATATCCTTCTGACCTTCTTATTGACGATGAATCACAGAAATTGCTTCGGAATTAAATACAAAAGGCACTATGCCGACTTAAGTAAAACAAAACTGACTCTTCTTACTGTCTATGCTTTGATTCATTCGTGTGACACTCGCTATAGATTCCGATGCTTCACTTCAGGTTTTCTGTATCCCTCTGACCTTCTTGTTGACGATGAAACATAGAAATTGCATCGGAATTATATGGAAAAGGAACAATGCCGACTTAAGTACTCGAAAACTGACTCTTCTTAGTGTCTATGTTTTGAACCATTCCTGTGACACTAGTTATAGATTCCGATGCTTCACTTCAGGTTTACTGTATCCCTCTGACCTCCTTATTGACGATGAAACACAGAAATGGCATCGGAATTAAATAGAAAATGCACAATGCCGACTTAAGTACAAGAAAACTGACTCTTCTTACTGACTATGAATTGAACCATTCCTGTGACACTAAATATAGATTCCGATGCTTCACTTCGGGTTTGCTGTATCCCTCTGACCTTCTTATTGATGATGAACCACAGAAATTGCATCGGAATTAAATACAAAAAGCACAATGCCGACTTAAGTACCAGAAAATTGACTCTTCTTACTGTCTATGTTTTGAACCAATCCTGTGACACTTGTTATACATTCCGATGCTTCACTTCAGGTTTACTGTATCCCTGTGACCTTCTTATTGACGATGAAACATAGAAATTGCACCGGAATTAAATAGAAAAGGAACAATGCCGACTTAAGTACATGAAAACAGACTCTTCTTACTGTCTATGTTTTGAACCATTCCTGTGACACTAGTTATAGATCCGGATGCTTCACTTCAGGTTTACTGTATCCCTCTGACCTTCTTATTGACGATGAAACACAGAAATTGCGTCGGAATTAAATAGAAAAGGCACATTGCCGAATTAAGTACAAGAAAACTGACTCTTCTTACTGTCAATGGTTTAAGCCATTCATGTGACACTAGTTATAGATTCCGATGCTTTACTCTAGATTTACTGTATCCCTCTGACCTTCTTATTGACGATGAATCACAGAAATTGTTTCGGAATTACATACAAAAAGCACAATGCCGACTTACGTACAAGAAAACTGACTCTTCTTACTGTCTATGCTTTGATCCATTCCTGTGACACTAGTTATAGATTCCGATGCTTCACTTCAGATTTACTGTATCCCACTGACCTTCTTATTGACGATGAAACACAGAAATGGCATCGGAATTAAATAGAAAATGCACAATGCCGACTTAAGTACAAGAAAACTGACTCTTCTTACTGTCTATGAATTGAACCATTCCTGTGACACTAAATATAGATTCCGATGCTTCACTTCAGGTTTGCTGTATCCCTCTGACCTTCTTATTGATGATGAACCACAGAAATTGCATCGGAATTAAATACAAAAGGTACAATGCCAACTTAAGTACAAGAAAACTGACTCTTCTTACTGTCTATGTTTGAACCATTCCTGTGACACTAGTTATAGATTCCGATGCTTCGCTTCAGGTTTAGTGTATCCCTCTGACCTTCTTATTGACGATGAAACACAGAAATTGCATCGGAATTAAAGACAAAAGGCACAATGCCCTCTTAAGTACACGAAAACTGACTCTTCTTACTGTCTATGATTTGAACCATTCCTGTGACACTTGTTATACATTCCGATGCTTCACTTCAGGTTTACTGTAAACCCTGTGACCTTCTTATTGACGATGAAACATAGAAATTGCATCGGAATTAAATAGAAAAGGATCAATCCCGACTTAAGTACAAAAAAACAGACTCTTCTTACTGTCTATGTTTTGAACCATTCCTGTGACTCTAGTTATATATTCCGATGCTTCACTTCAGGTTTACTGCATTCCTCTGACCTTCTTATTGACGATGTAACACAGAAATTGCATCGGAAATAATTACAAAATGCACAATGCCGACTTAAGTACAAGTACACTGACTCTTCTTACTGTCAATGTTTTAAGCCATTCATGTGACACTAGTTATAGATTCCGATGCTTTACTCTAGATTTACTGTATCCCTCTGACCTTCTTATTGACGATGAATCACAGAAATTTTTCGGAATTAAATACAAAAGGCACAATGCCGTCTTAAGTACAAGAAAACTGACTCTTCTTACTGTTTATGTTTTGATCCATTCCTGTGACACTAGTTATAGATTCCGATGCTTCACTTCAGGTTAACTGTTTCCCTCTCACCTCCTTATTGACGATGAAACACAGAAATGGCTTCGGAATGAAATAGAAAATGCACAATGCAGACTTAAGTACAGGAAAACTGACTCTTCTTACTGTCTATGAATTGAACCATTCCTGTGACGCTAAATATAGATTCCGATGCTTCACTTCAGGTTTGCTGTATCCCTCTGACCTTCTTATTGATGATCAACCACAGAAATTGCATCGGAATGAAATACAAAAGGCACAATGCCGACTTAGGTACAAGAAAACTGACTCTTCTTACTGTCTATGTTTGAACCATTCCTGTGACACTAGTTATAGATTCCGATGCTTCACTTCAGGTTTAGTGTATCCCTCTGACCTTCTTATTGACGATGAAACACAGAAAGTGCATCGGAATTAAATACAAAAGGCACAATGCCGACTTAAGTACAAGAAAACTGACTCTTCTTACAGTCTATGTTTTGAACCATTCCGGTGACACTAGTTATAGATTCCGATGCTTCACTTCAGGTTTACTGTATCCCTCTGAACTTCCTATTGACGATGAAATACAGATATTGCATCGGAATGAAATACAAATGGAACAATGTCGACTTAAGTACAAGAAAACTGACTCTTCTTACTGTCTATGTTTTGAACCATGCCTGTGACACTAGTTACAGATTCCGATGCTTCACTTCAGGTTTACTGTATTCCTCTGACATTCTTATTGACGATGAAACACAGAAACTGCATCGGAATTAAATACAAAAGGCACAATGCCGACGTAAGTACAAGAAAACTGACTCTTCTTACTGTCTATGTTTTGAACCATTCCTGTGACACTAGTTATCGATTCCGATGCTTCACTTCAGGTTCACTGTTTCCCTCTCACCTCCTTATTGACGATGAAACACTGAAATTGCATCGGAATTAAATACAAGAGGCACAATGTCGACTTAAGTACAAGAAAACTGACTCTTCTTACTGTCTTTGCTTTAAACCATTCCTGTGACAGTAGTTATAGATTCCGATGCTCCACTTCAGGTTTACTGTATCCCTCTGTCCTTCTTATTGACGATGAAACACAGAAATTGCATCGGAATTAAATACAAAAGTCACAATGCCGACTTAAGTACAAGTAAACTGACTCTTCTTACTGTCAATATTTTAAGCCATTCATGTGACACTAGTTATAGATTCCGATGCTTTACCCTAGATTTATCTGTATCCCTCTGACCTTCTTATTGACGATGAATCACAGAAATTGTTTCGGAATTAAATACAAAAGGCACAATGCCGACTTAAGTACAAGAAAACTGACTCTTCTTACTGTCTATGTTTTGATCCATTCCTGTGACACTTGTTATAGATTCCGATGTTTTACTTCAGATTTACTGTATCCCTCTGACCTTCTTATTGTTAATGGAACACAGTAATTGCATCGGAATTAAATACAAAAGGCACAATGCCGACTTAAGTACAAGAAAACTGACTCTTCTTACTGTCTATGATTAGAACCATTCATGTGACACTAATTATAGATTCCGATGCTTCACTTCAGGTTTACTGTATCTCTCTGACCTTCATATTGACGATGAAACATAGAAATTGCATCGGAATTAAATAGAAAGGGAACAATGCCGACTTAAGTACAAAAAACTGACTCTTCGGACTGTCTATGTTTTGAACCATTCCTGTGATACTAGTTATAGATGCCGATACTTCACTTCAGGTTAACTGTATCCCTCAGACCTCCTTATTGACTATGAAACACAGCCATTGCGTCGGAATTAAATAGAAAAGGCACAATGCCGAATTAAGTACAAGAAAACTGACTCTTCGTACTGTCTATGTTTTGAACCATTCCTGTGACACTAAATATTGATTCCGAAACTTCACTTCAGGTTTACTGTATCCCTCTTACCTTCTTATTGACGATGAAACACAGATATTGCATCGGAGTTAAATACAAAAGGCACTATGCCGAATTAAGTACAAGAAAACTGACTCTTCGTACTGTCTATGTTTTGAACCATTCCTGTGACACTAAATATTGATTCCGAAGCTTCAGTTCAGGTGTACTGTATCCCTCTTACCTTCTTATAGACGATGAAACACAGATATTGCATCGGAGTTAAATACAAAAGGCACAATGCCTACTTAAGTACAAGACAACTGACTCTTCTTAGCGTCAAAGTTTTGAACCATTCCTGTGACACTAGTAATAGATTCCGATGATTCACTTCAGGTTTACTGTATTCCTCTGACCTACTTATTGTTGATGAAACACAGAAATTGCATCGGAATTAAATACAAAAGACACAATGCCGACTTAAGTACAAGAAAACTGACTCTTCTTACAGTCTATGTTTTGAACCATTCCGGTGACACTAGTTATAGATTCCGATGCTTCACTTCAGGTTTTCTGTATCCCTCTGACCTTCTTGTTGACGATGAAACATAGAAATTGCATCGGAATTATATGGAAAAGGAACAATGCCGACTTAAGTACACGAAAACTGACTCTTCTTAGTGTCTATGTTTTGAACCATTCCTGTGACACTAGTTATAGATTCCGATGCTTCACTTCAGGTTTACTGTATCCCTCTGACCTCCTTATTGACGATGAAACACAGAAATGGCATCGGAATTAATTAGAAAATGCACAATGCCGACTTAAGTACAAGAAAACTGACTCTTCTTACTGTCTATGAATTGAACCATTCCTGTGACACTAAATATAGATTCCGATGCTTCACTTCAGGTTTGCTGTATCCCTCTGACCTTCTTATTGATGATGAACCACAGAAATTGCATCGGAATTAAATACAAAAAGCACAATGCCGACTTAAGTACAAGAAAACTGACTCTTCTTACTGTCTATGTTATGAACCAATCCTGTGACACTAGTTATAGATTCCGATGCTTCACTTCAGGTTCACTGTTTCCCTCTGACCTCCTTATTGACGATCAAACACTGAAATTGCATCGGAATTAAATACAAGAGGCACAATGTCGACTTATGTACAAGAAAACTGACTCTTCTTACTGTCTACGTTTTGAACCATTCCTGTGACAGTAGTTATAGATTCCGATGCTTCACTTCAGGTTTACTGTATCCCTCTGACCTTCTTATTGACGATGAAAAACAGAAATTGCATCGGAATTAAATACAAAAGGCACAATGCCGACTTAAGTACAAGAAAACTGACTCTTCTTACAGTCTATGTTTTGAACCATTCCTGTGACACTAGTTATAGATTCCGATGCTTCACTTCAGGTTTACTGTATTTCTCTGACCTCCTTATTGACGATGAAACACAGGAATTGCACCGGAATTAATTACAAAAGGCAGAATGCCGACTTAAGTACAAGTAAACTGACTCTTCTTACTGTCAATGGTTTAAGCCATTCATGTGACACTAGTTATAGATTCCGATGCTTTACTCTAGATTTACTGTATCCCTCTGACCTTCTTATTGACGATGAATCACAGAAATTGTTTCGGAATTACATACAAAAAGCACAATGCCGACTTACGTACAAGAAAACTGACTCTTCTTACTGTCTATGTTTTGATCCGTTCCTGTGACACTAGTTATAGATTCCGATGCTTCACTTCAGATTTACTGTATCCCACTGACCTTCTTATTGTCGATGAAACTCAGAAATGGCATCGGAATTAAATAGAAAATGCACAATGCCGACTTAAGTACAAGAAAACTGACTCTTCTTACTGTCTATGAATTGAGCCATTCCTGTGACACTAAATATAGATTCCGATGCTTCACTTCAGGTTTGCTGTATCCCTCTGACCTTCTTATTGATGATGAACCACAGAAATTGCATCGGAATTAAATACAAAATGCACAATGCCAACTTAAGTACAAGAAAACTGACTCTTCTTACTGTCTATGTTTGAACCATTCCTGTGACACTAGTTATAGATTCCGATGCTTCGCTTCAGGTTTAGTGTATCCCTCTGACCTTCTTATTGACGATGAAACACAGAAATTGCATCGGAATTAAAGACAAAAGGCACAATGCCCTCTTAAGTACACGAAAACTGACTCTTCTTACTGTCTATGTTTTGAACCATTCCTGTGACACTTGCTATACATTCCGATGCTTCACTTCAGGTTTACTGTATCCCTGTGACCTTCTTATTGACGATGAAACATAGAAATTGCATCGGAATTAAATAGAAAAGGATCAATCCCGACTTAAGTACAAAAAAACAGACTCTTCTTACTGTCTATGTTTTGAACCATTCCTGTGACTCTAGTTATAGATTCCGATGCTTCACTTCAGGTTTACTGCATTCCTCTGACCTTCTTATTGACGATGAAACACAGAAATTGCATCGGAATTAATTACAAAATGCACAATGCCGACTTAAGTACAAGTACACTGACTCTTCTTACTGTCAATGTTTTAAGCCATTCATGTGACACTAGTTATAGATTCCGATGCTTTACGCTAGATTTACTGTATCCCTCTGACCTTCTTATTGACGATGAATCACAGAAATTGTTTCGGAATTAAATACAAAAGGCACAATGCCGTCTTAAGTACAAGAAAACTGACTCTTCTTACTGTCTATGTTTTGATCCATTCCTGTGACACTAGTTATAGATTCCGATGCTTCACTTCAGGTTTACTGTATCCCTCTGACCTTCTTATAGACGATGAAACACAGAAATGGCATCGGAATGAAATTGAAAATGCACAATGCCGACTTAAGTACAAGAAAACTGACTCTTCTTACTGTCTATGAATTGAACCATTCCTGTGACGCTAAATACAGATTCCGATGCTACACTTCAGGTTTGCTGTATCCCTCTGACCTTCTTATTGATGATGAACCATAGAAATTGCATCGGAATTAAATACAAAAGGCACAATGCCGACTTAGGTACAAGAAAACTGACTCTTCTTACTGTCTATGTTTGAACCATTCCTGTGACACTAGTTATAGATTCCGATGCTTCACTTCAGGTTTAGTGTATCCCTCTGACCTTCTTATTGACGATGAAACACAGAAAGTGCATCGGAATTAAATACAAAAGGCACAATGGCGACTTATGTACAAGTAAACTGACTCTTCTTGCTGTCTACGTTTTGAACCATTCCTGTGACACTAGTTATAGATTCCGATGCTTCACTTCAGGTTTACTGTATCCCTCTGACCTTCTTATTGACGATGAAAAACAGAAATTGCAGCGGAATTAAATACAAAAGGCACAATGCCGACTTAAGTACAAGAAAACTGACTCTTCTTACAGTCTATGTTTTGAACCATTCCGGTGACACTAGTTATAGATTCTGATGCTTCACTTCAGGTTTACTGTATCCCTCTGAACTTCTTATTGACGATGAAATACAGATATTGCATCGGAATGAAATACAAATGGAACAATGACGACTTAAGTACAAGAAAACTGACTCTTCGGACTGTCTATGTTTTGAACCATTCCTGTGACACTAGTTATAGATGCCGATACTTCACTTCAGGTTAACTGTATCCCTCAGACCTCCTTATTGACTATGAAACACAGCCATTGCGTCGGAATTAAATAAAAAAGGCACAATGCCGAATTAAGTACAAGAAAACTGACTCTTCGTACTGTCTATGATTTGAACCATTCCTGTGACACTAAATATTGATTCCGAAACTTCACTTCAGGTTTACTGTATCCCTCTTACCTTCTTATTGACGATGAAACACAGATATTGCATCGGAGTTAAATACAAAAGGCACTATGCCGAATTAAGTACAAGAAAACTGACTCTTCGTACTGTCTATGTTTTGAACCATTCCTGTGACACTAAATATTGATTCCGAAGCTTCACTTCAGGTGTACTGTATCCCTCTGACCTTCTTATTGACGATGAAACACAGAAATTGCATCGGAATGAAATACAAAAAGCACAATGCCGACTTAAGTACAAGAAAACTGACTCTTCTTACTGTCTATGCTTTGAACCATTCATGTGACGCTAGTTATAGATTCAGATGCTTCACTTCAGGTATACTGTATCCCTCTGGCCTTCTTATTGACGATGAAACACAGAAATTGCATCGGAATTAAATACAAAAGGCACAATGCCTACTTAAGTACAAGACAACTGACTCTTCTTAGCGTCAAAGTTTTGAACCATTCCTGTGACACTAGTAATAGATTCCGATGATTCACTTCAGGTTTACTGTATTCCTCTGACCTACTTATTGTTGATGAAACACAGAAATTGCATCGGAATTAAATACAAAAGGCACAATGCCGACTTAAGTACAAGAAAACTGACTCTTCTTACTGTCTATGATTTGAACCATTCCTGTGACACTAGTTATAGATTCCGATGCTTCACTTCAGGTTTACTGTATCCCTCGGACCTTCTTATTGACGATGAAACACAGAAATTGCATCGTAATTAAATACAAA
Source organism: Schistocerca serialis cubense (assembly GCF_023864345.2). Classification (NCBI taxonomy): domain Eukaryota; kingdom Metazoa; phylum Arthropoda; class Insecta; order Orthoptera; family Acrididae; genus Schistocerca; species Schistocerca serialis. Next base: position 11,228,526 of record NC_064647.1, read on the forward strand.
AGGCACAATGCCGTCTTATGTACAAGAAAACTGACTCGTCTTACTGTCTATATTTTGAACCATTCATGTGACACTAGTTATAGATTCCGATGCCTCACTTCAGGTTTACTGTATCACTCTGACCTTCTTATTGACGATGAAACACAGAAATTGCATCGGACTTAAATACAAAAGGCACAATGCCAACTTAAGTACAAGAAAAATGACTCTTCTTACTGTCTATGTGTTGAACCATTCATGTGACATTAGTTATAGATTCCGATGCTTCACTTCAGGTTTACTGTATCCCTCTGACCTTCTTATTGACGATGAAACACAGAAATTGAACTGGAATTAAATGTAAAATGCACAATGCCGACTTAAGTTCAAGAAAACTGAATCTTCTTACTGTCTCCGTTTTGAACCATTCCTGTGACACTAGTTATTGATTCCGATGCTTCACTTCAGGCTTACTGTACCCTCTGACGACCTAATTGACGATGAAACACGGAAATTGCATCGGAATTAAATACAAAAGGGACAATACCAACTTAAGTACAAGAAAACTGACTCTTCTTACTCTCTATGTTTTGAACCATTCATGTGACACTAGTTATAGATTCCGATGCTTCACTTAAGGTTTAATGTATCCCTTGGACCTTCTTATTGAAGACGAAACACGGAATTTGCATCGGAATGAAATTCAAAAGGCACAATGCCGACTTAAGTACAAGAAAACTGCCTCTTCTTAATGTCTATGTTTTGAACCATTCCTGTGACACTAGTTATAGATTCCGATGCTTCACTTCAGGGTTACTCTATCCCTCTGATCTTATTATTTACGATCAAACACAGATACTGCATCGTAATTAAATACAAAAGGCACAATGCCGACTTAAGTACAAGAAAACTGACTCTTCTCACTGTCTATGATTTGAACCATTCCTGTGACACTAGTAATAGATTCCGTTGCTTCACTTCAGGTTTACTGTATCCCTCTGACCTTCTTATTGACGATGAAACACAGAAATTGCATCGGAATTAAATACAAAAGGCACAATGCCGACTTAAGTACAAGAAAACTGACGCTTCTTACTGTCTATATTTTGAACCATTCATGTGGTACTAGTTATAGATTCCGATGCTTCACTTCAGGTTTACTGTATCCCTCTGACCTTCTTATTGACGATGAAACACAGAAATTGCATCGGAATTAAATACAAAAGGCACAATGCCGACTTAAGTACAAGATAACTGATTCTTCTTACTGTCTACGTTTTAAACCATTCCTGTAACACTAGTTATAGATTCCGATGCTTCACTTCAGGCTTACTGTACCCTCTGACGACCTAATTGACGATGAAACACGGAAATTGCATCGGAATTAAATACAAAAGGGACAATACCAACTTAAGTACAAGAAAACTGACTCTTCTTACTGTCTATGTTTTGAACCATTCATGTGACACTAGTTATAGATTCCGATGCTTCACTTCAGGTTTAATGTATCCCTTGGACCTTCTTATTGACGACGAAACACGGAATTTGCATCGGAATGAAATTCAAAAGGCACAATGCCGACTTAAGTACAAGAAAACTGCCTCTTCTTAATGTCTATGTTTTGAACCATTCCTGTGACACTAGTTATAGATTCCGATGCTTCACTTCAGGGTTACTCTATCCCTCTGATCTTATTATTTACGATCAAACATAGATACTGCATCGTAATTAAATACAACAGGCACAATGCCGACTTAAGTACAAGAAAACTGACTCTTCTTACTGTCTATGTTTTGAACCATTCCTGTGAGACTAGTAATAGATTCCGTTGCTTCACTTCAGGTTTACTGTATCCCTCTGACCTTCTTATTGACGATGAAACACGGAAATTGCATCGGAATTAAATACAAAAGGCACAATGCCGACTTAAGTACAAGAAAACTGACGCTTCTTACTGTCTATATTTTGAACCATTCATGTGGTACTAGTTATAGATTCCGATGCTTCACTTCAGGTTTACTGTACCCTCTGACCTTCTTATTGACGATGAAACACAGAAATTGCATCGGAATTAAATACTAAAGGGACAATACCAACTTAAGTACAAGAAAACTGACTCTTCTTACTGTCTATGTTTTGAACCATTCATGTGACACTAGTTATAGATTCCGATGCTTCACTTCAGGTTTAATGTATCCCTCTGACCTTCTTATTGACGATGAAATCACAGAAATAGCATCGGAATTAAATAGAAAAGGCACAATGCAGACTTAAGTACAAGATAACAGACTCTTCTTACAGTCTATGGGTTGAACCATTCATGTGACAATAGTTATAGATTCCGATGCTTCACTTCAGGTTTACTGTATCCCTCTGACGTTCTTATTGACGATGAATCACAGAAATTGCATCGGAATTAAATACAGAAGGCACAATGCCGACTTAAGTACAAGAAAACTGACTCTTCTTACTGTCTATGTTTTAACCATTCCTGTGACACTAGTTATAGATTCCGATGCTCCTCTTCGGGTTTACTGTATCCCTCTGACCTTCTTATTGACGATGAAACACAGAAATTTCATCGGAATTAAATACAAAAGGCACAATTCCGACTTAAGTACAAGAAAACTGACTCTTCTTACTGTCTATGTTTTGAACCATTCCTGTGACACTTGTTATAGATTCCGATGCTTCACCTCAGGTTTACTGTATCCCTCTGACCTTCTTATTGACGATGAAACACAGAAATTGCAACGGAATTAAATAGAAAAGGCACAATGCCGACTTAAGTAGAAGAAAACTGACTCTTCTTCCTGTCTATGTATTGAACCATTCCTGTGACACTAGTTATAGATTCCGATGCTTCACTTCAGGTTTACTGTATACCTCTGACCTTCTTATTGACGACGAAACACAGAAATTGCATTGATATTAAATACAAATGGCACAATACCGACTTAAGTACAAGAAAACTGACTCTTCTTATTGTCTAAGTTTTAAACCATTCCTGTGACACTAGTTATAAATTCTGATGCTTCACTTCAGGTTTACTGTATCCCTCTGACCTTCTTGTTGACGATGAAACACAGGAATTGCATCGGAATTAAATACAAAAAGCACAATGCCGACTTAAGTACAAGAAAACTGACTCTTCTTACTGTCTAAGTTCTGAACCATTCGTTTGACACTAGTTATAGATTCCGATCCTTCACTTCAGGTTTACTGTATCCCTCTGACCTTCTTATTGTTGATGAAACACAGAAATTGCATCGGAATTAAATACAAAAGGCACAATGCCGACATAAGTACAAGAAAACTGACTCTTCTTACTGTCTATGTTTTGAACCATTTCTGTGACACTAGTTATAGATTCCGATGCTTCACTTCAGGTTTACTGTATCCCTCTGACCTTCATATTGACGATGAAACATACAAATTGCATCGGAACTGAATAGAAAAGGAACAATGCCGACTTAAGTACAAGGAAACTGACTCTTCGTACTTTCTATGTTTTGAACCATTCCTGTGACACTAAATATTGATTCCGAAGCTTCACTTCAGGTTTACTGTATCCCTCTGACCTTCTTATTGACGATGAAACACAGAAATTGCATCGGAATTAAATACAAAAAGCACAATGCCGACTTAAGTACAAGAAAACTGACTCTTCTTACTATCTACACTCCAGGAAATGGAAAATAGAACACATTGACACCGGTGTGTCAGACCCACCATACTTGCTCCGGACACTGCGAGTGGGCTGTACAAGCAATGATCACACGCACGGCACAGCGGACACACCAGGAACAGCGGTGTTGGCCGTCGAATGGCGCTAGCTGCGCAGCATTTGTGCACCGCCGCCGTCAGTGTCAGCCAGTTTGCCGTGGCATACGGAGCTCCATCGCAGTCTTTAACACTGGTAGCATGCCGCGACAGCGTGGACGTGTACCGTATGTGCAGTTGACGGACTTTGAGCGAGGGCGTATAGTGGGCACGCGGGAGGCCGGGTGGACGTACCGCCGAATTGCTAAACACGTGGGGCGTGAGGTCTCCACAGTACATCGATGTTGTCGCCAGTGGTCGGCGGAAGGTGCACGTGCCCGTCGACCTGGGAGCGGACCGCAGTGACGCCCGGATGCACGCTAAGACCGTAGGATTCTACGCAGTGCCGTAGGGGACCGCACCGCCACTTCCCAGCAAATTAGGGACACTGTTGCTCCTGGGGTATCGGCGAGGACCATTCGCAACCGTCTCCATGAAGCTGGGCTACGGTCCCGCACACCGTTAGGCCGTCTTCCGCTCACGCCCCAACATCGTGCAGCCCGCCTCCAGTGGTGTCGTGACAGGCGTGAATGGAGGGACGAATGGAGACGTGTCGTCTTCAGCGATGTGACGTCGCTTCTGCCTTGGTGCCAATGATGGTCGTATGCGTGTTTGGCGCCGTGCGGGTGAGCGCCACAATCAGGACTGCATACGACCGAGGCACACAGGGCCAACACCCGGCATCATGGTGTGGGGAGCGATCTCCTACACTGGCCGTACACCACTGGTGATCGTCGAGGGGACACTGAATAGTGCACGGTACATCCAAACCGTCATCGAACCCATCGTTCTACCATTCCTAGACCGGCAAGGGAACTTGCTGTTCCAACAGGACAATGCACGTCCGCATGTATCCCGTGCCACCCAACGTGCTCTAGAAAGTGTAAGTCAACTACCCTGGCCAGCAAGATCTCCGGATCTGTCCCCCATTGAGCATGTTTGGGACTGGATGAAGCGTCGTCTCACGCGGTCTGCACGTCCAGCACGAACGCTGGTCCAACTGAGGCGCCAGGTGGAAATGGCATGGCAAGCCGTTCCACAGGACTACATCCAGCATCTCTACGATTGTCTCCATGGGAGAATAGCAGCCTGCATTGCTACGAAAGGTGGATATACACTGTACCAGTGCCGACATTGTGCATGCTCTGTTGCCTGTGTCTATGTGCCTGTGGTTCTGTCAGTGTGATCATGTGATGTATCTGACCCCAGGAATGTGTCAATAAAGTTTCCCCTTCCTGGGACAATGAATTCACGGTGTTCTTATTTCAATTTCCAGGAGTGTATGTTTTGAACCATTTCTGTGACACTAGTTATAGATTCCGATGCTTCACTTCAGGTTTACTGTATCCCTCTGACCTTCATATTGACGATGAAACATACAAATTGCATCGGAATTAAATAGAAAAGGAACAATGCCGACTTAAGTACAAGAAAACTGACTCTTCGTACTGCCTATGTTTGAACCATTCCTGTGACACTAAATATTGATTCCGAAGCTTCACTTCAGATTTACTGTATCCCTCTGACCTTCTTATTGACGATGAAACACAGAAATTGCATCGGAATTAAATACAAAAAGCACAATGCCGACTTAAGTACAAGAAAACTGACTCTTCTTACTGTCTATGTTTGGAACCATTCATGTGACACTAGTTATAGATTCCGATGCTACACTTGAGGTTTACTGTGTCCCTCTGGCCTTCTTATTGACAATGAAACTCCGAAATTGCATCGGAATTAAATACAAAAGGCACAATGCCGACTAAAGTACAAGAAAACTGACTCTTCTTACTGTCTATGTTTGAACCATTTCTGTGACACTAGTTATAGATTCCGATGCTTCACTTCCGGTTTACTGTATCCCTCTGACCTTCTTATTGACGATGAAACATAGAAATTGGGTCGGAATTAAATACAAAAGGCACAATGCCGACTTAAGTACAAGAAAACTGACTCTTCTTACTGTCTATATTTTGAACCATTCATGTGACACTAGTTATAGATTCCGATGCTTCACTTCAGGTTTACTGTATCCCTCTGACCTTCTTATTGACGATGAAACACAGAAATTGCATCGGAATTAAATACAAAAGGCACAATGCCGACTAAAGTACGAGAAAACTGACTCTTCTTACTGTCTATGTTTGAACCATTTCTGTGACACTAGTTATAGATTCCGATGCTTCACTTCCGGTTTACTGTATCCCTCTGACCTTCTTATTGACGATGAAATCACAGAAATAGCATCGGAATTAAATACAAAAGGCACAATGCCGACTTAAGTACAAGATAACAGACTCTTCTTTCAGTCTATGGGTTGAACCATTCATGTGACACTAGTTATAGATTCCGATGCTTCACTTCAGGTTTACCGTATCCCTCTGACCTTCTTATTGACGATGAAACACAGAAATTGCATCGGAATGAAATACAAAAAGCACAATGCCGACTTAAGTACAAGAAAACTGACTCTTCTTAGCGTCAAAGATTTGAACCATTCCTGTGACACTAGTAATAGATTCCGATGATTCACTTCAGGTTTACTGTATTCCTCTGACCTACTTATTGTTGATGAAACACAGAAATTGCATCGGAATTAAATACAAAAGGCACAATGCCGACTTAAGTACAAGAAAACTGACTCTTCTTACTGTCTATGATTTGAACCATTCCTGTGACACTAGTTATAGATTCCGATGCTTCACTTCAGGTTTACTGTATCCCTCGGACCTTCTTATTGATGATGAAACACAGAAACTGCATCGTAATTAAATGCAAAAGGCACAATGCCGACTCATGTACAAGAAAACTGACTCGTCTTACTGTCTATATTTTGAACCATTCATGTGACACTAGTTATAGATTCCGATGCCTCACTTCAGGTTTACTGTATCACTCTGACCTTCTTATTGACGATGAAACACAGAAATTGCATCGGACTTAAATACAAAAGGCACAATGCCGACTTAAGTACAAGAAAACTGACTCTTCTTACTGTCTATGTGTTGAACCATTCATGTGACATTAGTTATAGATTCCGATGCTTCACTTCAGGTTTACTGTATCCCTCTGACCTTCTTATTGACGATGAAACACAGAAATTGAACTGGAATTAAATGTAAAATGCACAATGCCGACTTAAGTTCAAGAAAACTGAATCTTCTTACTGTCTCCGTTTTGAACCATTCCTGTGACACTAGTTATAGATTCCGATGCTTCACTTCAGGCTTACTGTACCCTCTGACGACCTAATTGACGATGAAACACGGAAATTGCATCGGAATTATATACAAAAGGGACAATACCAACTTAAGTACAAGAAAACTGACTCCTCTTACTGTCTATGTTTTGAACCATTCATGTGACACTAGTTATAGATTCCGATGCTTCACTTCAGGTTTAATGTATCCCTTGGACCTTCTTATTGACGACGAAACACGGAATTTGCATCGGAATGAAATTCAAAAGGCACAATGCCGACTTAAGTACAAGGAAACTGCCTCTTCTTAATGTCTATGTTTTGAACCATTCCTGTGACACTAGTTATAGATTCCGATGCTTCACTTCAGGGTTACTCTATCCCTCTGATCTTATTATTTACGATCAAACACAGATACTGCATCGTAATTAAATACAAAAGGCACAATGCCGACTTAAGTACAAGAAAACTGACTCTTCTCACTGTCTATGATTTGAACCATTCCTGTGACACTAGTAATAGATTCCGTTGCTTCACTTCAGGCTTACTGTATCCCTCAGACCTTCTTATTGACGATGAAACACAGAAATTGCATCGGAATTAAATACAAAAGGCACAATGCCGACTTAAGAACAAGAAAACTGACGCTTCTTACTGTCTATATTTTGAACCATTCATGTGGTACTAGTTATAGATTCCGATGCTTCACTTCAGGCTTACTGTATCCCTCTGACCTTCTTATTGACGATGAAACACAGAAATTGCATCGGAATTAAATACAAAAGGCACAATGCCGACTTAAGTACAAGATAACTGATTCTTCTTACTGTCTACGTTTTAAACCATTCCTGTAACACTAGTTATAGATTCCGATGCTTCACTTCAGGTTTAATGTATCCCTTGGACCTTCTTATTGACGACGAAACACGGAATTTGCATCGGAATGAAATTCAAAAGGCACAATGCCGACTTAAGTACAAGGAAACTGCCTCTTCTTAATGTCTATGTTTTGAACCATTCCTGTGACACTAGTTATAGATTCCGATGCTTCACTTCAGGGTTACTCTATCCCTCTGATCTTATTATTTACGATCAAACACAGATACTGCATCGTAATTAAATACAAAAGGCACAATGCCGACTTAAGTACAAGAAAACTGACTCTTCTCACTGTCTATGATTTGAACCATTCCTGTGACACTAGTAATAGATTCCGTTGCTTCACTTCAGGCTTACTGTATCCCTCAGACCTTCTTATTGACGATGAAACACAGAAATTGCTTCGGAATTAAATACTAATGGGACAATACCAACTTAAGTACAAGAAAACTGACTCTTCTTACTGTCTATGTTTTGAACCATTCATGTGACACTAGTTATAGATTCCGATGCTTCACTTCAGGTTTAATGTATCCCTCTGACCTTCTTATTGACGATGAAATCACAGAAATAGCATCGGAATTAAATACAAAAGGCACAATGCCGACTTAAGTACAAGATAACAGACTCTTCTTACAGTCTATGGGTTGAACCATTCATGTGACAATAGTTATAGATTCCGATGCTTCACTTCAGGTTTACTGTATCCCTCTGACGTTCTTATTGACGATGAATCACAGAAATTGCATCGGAACTAAATGCAGAAGGCACAATGCCGACTTAAGTACAAGAAAACTGACTCTTCTTACTGTCTCTGTTTTAACCATTCCTGTGACACTAGTTATAGATTCCGATGCTCCTCTTCGGGTTTACTGTATCCCTCTGACCTTCTGATTGACGATGAAACACAGATATTTCATCGGAATTAAAAACAAAAGGCACAATTCCGACTTAAGTACATGAAAACTGACTCTTCTTACTGTCTATGTTTTGAACCATTCCTGTGACACTAGTTATAGATTCCGATGCTTCACCTCAGGTTTACTGTATCCCTCTGACCTTCTTATTGACGATGAAACACAGAAATTGCAACGGAATTAAATAAAAAAGGCACAATGCCGACTTAAGTAGAAGAAAACTGACTCTTCTTCCTGTCTATGTATTGAACCATTCCTGTGACACTAGTTATAGATTCCGATGCTTCACTTCAGGTTTACTGTATACCTCTGACCTTCTTATTGACGACGAAACACAGAAATTGCATTGGAATTAAATACAAATGGCACAATACCGACTTAAGTACAAGAAAACTGACTCTTCTTATTGTCTAAGTTTTAAACCATTCCTGTGACACTAGTTATAAATTCTGATGCTTCACTTCAGGTTTACTGTATCCCTCTGACCTTCTTGTTGACGATGAAACACAGGAATTGCATCGGAATTAAATACAAAAAGCACAATGCCGACTTAAGTACAAGAAAACTGACTCTTCTTACTGTCTAAGTTCTGAACCATTCCTTTGACACTAGTTATAGATTCCGATCCTTCACTTCAGGTTTACTGTATCCCTCTGACCTTCTTATTGTTGATGAAACACAGAAATTGCATCGGAATTAAATACAAAAGGCACAATGCCGACATAAGTACAAGAAAACTGACTCTTCTTACTGTCTATGTTTTGAACCATTTCTGTGACACTAGTTATAGATTCCGATGCTTCACTTCAGGTTTACTGTATCCCTCTGACCTTCATATTGACGATGAAACATACAAATTGCATCGGAATTAAATAGAAAAGGAACAATGCCGACTTAAGTACAAGAAAACTGACTCTTCGTACTGCCTATGATTTGAACCATTCCTGTGACACTAAATATTGATTCCGAAGCTTCACTTCAGGTTTACTGTATCCCTCTGACCTTCTTATTGACGATGAAACACAGAAATTGCATCGGAATTAAATACAAAAAGCACAATGCCGACTTAAGTACAAGAAAACTGACTCTTCTTACTGTCTATGTTTGGAACCATTCATGTGACACTAGTTATAGATTCCGATGCTTCACTTGAGGTTTACTGTGTCCCTCTGGCCTTCTTATTGACGATGAAACTCCGAAATTGCATCGGAATGAAATACAAAAGGCACAATGCCGACTTAAGTACAAGAAAACTGACTCTTCTTACTGTCTATATTTTGAACCATTCATGTGACACTAGTTATAGATTCCGATGCTTCACTTCAGGTTTACTGTATCCCTCTGACCTTCTTATTGACGATGAAACACAGAAATTGCATCGGAATTAAATACAAAAGGCACAATGCCGACTAAAGTACAAGAAAACTGACTCTTCTTACTGTCTATGTTTGAACCATTTCTGTGACACTAGTTATAGATTCCGATGCTTCACTTCCGGTTTACTGTATCCCTCTGACCTTCTTATTGACGATGAAATCACAGAAATAGCATCGGAATTAAATACAAAAGGCACAATGCCGACTTAAGTACATGATAACAGACTCTTCTTACAGTCTATGGGTTGAACCATTAATGTGACACTAGTTATAGATTCCGATGCTTCACTTCAGGTTTACTGTATCCCTCTGACCTTCTTATTGACGATGAATCACAGAAATTGCATCGGAATTAAATACAGAAGGCACAATTCCGACTTAAGTACAAGAAAACTGACTCTTCTTACTGTCTATGTTTTAACCATTCCTGTGACACTAGTTATAGATTCCGATGCTTCACTTCGGGTTTACTGTATCCCTCTGACCTTCTTATTGACGATGAAACACAGAAATTTCATCGGAATTAAATACAAAAGGCACAATTCCGACTTAAGTACAAGAAAACTGACTCTTCTTACTGTCTATGTTTTGAACCATTCCTGTGACACTAGTTATAGATTCCGATGTTTCACCTCAGGTTTACTGTATCCCTCTGACCGTCTTATTGACGATGAAACACAGAAATAGCAACGGAATAAAATACAAATGGCACAATGCCGACTTAAGTAGAAGAAAACTGACTCTTCTTCCTGTCTATGTATTGAACCATTCCTGTGACACTAGTTATAGATTCCGATGCTTCACTTCAGGTTTACTGTATCTCTCTGACCTTCTTATTGACGACGAAACACAGAAATTGCATCGGAATTAAATACAAATGGCACAATGCCGACTTAAATACAAGAAAACTGACTCTTCTTATTGTCTAAGTTTTAAACCATTCCTGTGACACTAGTTATAGATTCTGATGCTTCACTTCAGGTTTACTGTATCCCTCTGACCTTCTTGTTGACGATGAAACACAGGAATTGCATCGGAATTAAATACAAAAAGCACAATGCCGACTTAAGTACAAGAAAACTGACTCTTCTTACTGTCTAAGTTCTGAACCATTCCTTTGACACTAGTTACAGATTCCGATGCTTCACTTCAGGTTTACTATATTCCTCTGACCTTCTTATTGTTGATGAAACACAGAAATTGCATCGGAATTAAATACAAAAGGCACAATGCCGACTTAAGTACAAGAAAACTGACTCTTCTTACTGTCTATGTTTTGAACCATTTCTGTGACACTAGTTATAGATTCCGATGCCTCACTTCAGGTTTACTGTATCCCTCTGACCTTCTTATTGACGATGAAACATACAAATTGCATCGGAATTGAATAGAAAAGGAACAATGCAGACTTAAGTACAAGGAAACTGACTCTTCGTACTTTCTATGTTTTGAACCATACCTGTGACACTAAATATTGATTCCGGAACTTCACTTCAGGTTTACTGTATCCCTCTGACCTTCTTATTGACGATGAAACACAGAAATTGCATCGGAATTAAATACAAAAAGCACAATGCCGACTTAAGTACAAGAAAACTGACTCTTCTTACTGTCTATGTTTTGAACCATTTCTGTGACACTAGTTATAGATTCCGATGCTTCACTTCAGGTTTAGTGTATCCCTCTGACCTTCATATTGACGATGATACATACAAATTGCATCGGAATTGAATAGAAAAGGAACAATGCCGACTTAAGTACAAGAAAATAACTCTTCGTACTGTCTATGTTTTGAACCATTCCTGTGACACTAAATATTGATTCCGAAGCTTCACTTCAGGTTTACTGTATCCCTCTGACCTTCTTATTGACGATGAAACACAGAAATTGCATCGGAATTAAATACAAAAAGGACAATGCCGACTTAAGTACAAGAAAACTGACTCTTCTTACTGTCTATGTTTGGAACCATTCATGTGACACTAGTTATAGATTCCGATGCTTCACTTGAGGTTTACTGTGTCCCTCTGGCCTTCTTATTGACGATGAAACTCCGAAATTGCATCGGAATTAATTACGAAAGGCACAATGCCTACTTAAGCACAAGAAAACTGACTCTTCTTACTGTCTAAGTTTTCAACCATTCCTGTGACACTAGTAATAGAGTCCGATGCTTCACTTCTGGTTTACTGTATCCCTCTGACATTCTTATTGATGATGAAACACAGAAATTGCATCGGAATTAAATACAAAAGGCACAATGCCGACTTAAGTACAAGAAAACTGACTCTTCTTACTGTCTATATTTTGAACCATTCATGTGACACTAGTTATAGATTCCGATGCTTCACTTCAGGTTTATTGTATCCCTCTGACCTTCTTTTTGACGATGAAACACAGAAATTGCATCGGAATTAAATACAAAAGGCACAATGCCGACTTAAGTACAAGAAAACTGACTCTTCTTACTGTCTATGTTTGAACCATTTCTGTGACACTAGTTATAGATTCCGATGCTTCACTTCCGGTTTACTGTATCCCTCTGACCTTCTTATTGACGATGAAATCACAGAAATAGCATCGGAATTAAATACAAAAGGCACAATGCCGACTTAAGTACAAGTTAACAGACTCTTCTAACAGTCTATGGGTTGAACCATTCATGTGACACTAGTTATAGATTCCGATGCTTCACTTCAGGTTTTCTGTATCCCTCTGACCTTCCTATAGACGATGATTCACAGAAATCGCATCGGAATTATATACAGAAGGCACAATGCCGACTTAAGTACGAGAAAACTGACTCTTCTTACTGTCTATGTTTTAACCATTCCTGTGACACTAGTTATAGATTGCGATGCTTCACTTCGGGTTTACAGTATCCCCCTGACCTTCTTATTGACGATGAAACACATAAATTTCATCGGAATTAAATACAAAAGGCCCAATTCCGACTTAAGTAGAAGAAAACTGACTCTTCTTACTGTCTATGTTTTGAACAATTCCTGTGACACTAGTTATAGATTCCGATGCTTCACCTCAGGTTTACTGTATCCCTCTGACCTTCTTATTGACGATGAAACACAGAAATTGCAACGGAATTAAATACAAAAGGCACAATGCCGACTTAAGTAGAAGAAAACTGACTCTTCTTCCTGTCTATGTTTTGAACCATTTCTGTGACACTAGTTATAGATTCCGATGCTTCACTTCAGGTTTACTGTATCCCTCTGACCTTCATATTGACGATGAAACATACAAATTGCATCGGAATTGAATAGAAAAGGAACTATGCAGACTTAAGTACAAGGAAACTGACTCTTCTTATTGTCTAAGTTTTAAACCATTCCTGTGACACTAGTTATATATTCTGATGCTTCACTTCAGGTTTACTGTATCCCTCTGACCTTCTTGTTGACGATGAAACACAGGAATTGCATCGGAATTAAATACAAAAAGCACAATGCCGACTTAAGTACAAGAAAACTGACTCTTCTTACTGTCTAAGTTCTGAACCATTCCTTTGACACTAGTTATAGATTCATATGCTTCACTTCAGGTTTACTGTATCCCTCTGACCTTCTTATTGTTGATGAAACACAGAAATTGCATCGGAATTAATTACAAAAGGCACAATAACGACTTAAGTACAAGAAAACTGACTCTTCTTACTGTCTATGTTTTGAACCATTTCTGTGACACTAGTTATAGATTCCGATGCTTCACTTCAGGTTTACTGTATCCCTCTGACCTTCATATTGACGATGAAACATACAAATTGCATCGGAATTGAATAGAAAAGGAACTATGCAGACTTAAGTACAAGGAAACTGACTCTTCGTACTTTCTATGTTTTGAACCATTCCTGTGACACTAAATATTGTTTCCGAAACTTCACTTCAGGTTTACTGTATCCCTCTGACCTTCATATTGACGATGAAACATACAAATTGCATCGGAATTGAATAGAAAAGGAACTATGCAGACTTAAGTACAAGGAAACTGACTCTTCGTACTTTCTATGTTTTGAACCATTCCTGTGACACTAAATATTGTTTCCGAAACTTCACTTCAGGTTTACTGTATCCCTCTTACCTTCTTATTGACGATGAAACACAGATATTGCATCGGAGTTAAATACAAAAGGCACTATGCCGAATTAAGTACAAGAAATCTGACTCTTCGTACTGTCTATGTTTTGAACCATTCCTGTGACACTAAATATTGATTCCGAAGCTTCACTTCAGGTGTACTGTATCCCTCTGACCTTCTTATTGACGATGAAACACAGAAATTGCATCGGAATGAAATACAAAAAGCACAATGCCGACTTAAGTACAAGAAAACTGACCCTTCTTACTGTCTATGCTTTGAACCATTCATGTGACGCTAGTTATAGATTCAGATGCTTCACTTCAGGTATACTGTATCCCTCTGGCCTTCTTATTGACGATGAAACACAGAAATTGCATCGGAATTAAATACAAAAGGCACAATGCCTACTTAAGTACAAGACAACTGACTCTTCTTAGCGTCAATGTTTTGAACCATTCCTGTGACACTAGTAATAGATTCCGATGATTTACTTCAGGTTTACTGTATTCCTTTGATCTACTTATTGTTGATGAAACACAGAAATTGCATCGGAATTAAATACAAAAGGCACAATGCCGACTTAAGTACAAGAAAACTGACTCTTCTTACTGTCTATGATTTGAACCATTCCTGTGACACTAGTTATAGATTCCGATGCTTCACTTCAGGTTTACTGTATCCCTCGGACCTTCTTATTGACGATGAATCACAGAAATTGCATCGTAATTAAATACAAAAGGCACAATGCCGACTTATGTACAAGAAAACTGACTCGTCTTACTGTCTATATTTTGAACCATTCATGTGACACTAGTTATAGATTCCGATGCCTCACTTCAGGTTTACTGTATCACTCTGACCTTCTTATTGACGATGAAACACAGATTTTGCATCGGACTTAAATACAAAAGACACAATGCTGACTTAAGTACAAGAAATCTGACTCTTCTTACTGTCTATGTGTTGAACCATTCATGTGACATTAGTTATAGATTCGGATGCTTCACTTCAGGTTTACTGTATCCCTCTGACCTTCTTATTGACGATGAAGCACAGAAATTGAACTGGAATTAAATGTAAAATGCACAATGCCGACTTAAGTTCAAGAAAACAGAATCTTCTTACTGTCTACGTTTTGAACCATTCGTGTGACACTAGTTATAGATTCCGATGCTTCACTTCAGGTTTACTGTATCCCTCTGACCTTATTATGGACGATGAAACACAGAAATTGCATCGGAATTAAATACAAAAGGCACAATGCCGACTTAAGTACAAGAAAACTGCCTCTTCTTAATGTCTATGTTTTGAACCATTCCTGTTACACTAGTTATAGATTCCGATGCTTCACTTCAGGGTTACTCTATCCCTCTGATCTTATTATTTACGATCAAACATAGATACTGCATCGTAATTAAATAAAAAAGGCACAATGCCGACTTAAGTACAAGAAAACTGACTCTTCTTACTGTCTATGTTTTGAACCATTCCCGTGACACTAGTAATAGATTCCGTTGCTTCACTTCAGGTTTACTGTATCCCTCTGACCTTCTTATTGACGATGAAACACAGAAATTGCATCGGAATTAAATACAAAAGGCACAATGCCGACTTAAGTACAAGAAAACTGACGCTTCTTACTGTCTATATTTTGAACCATTCATGTGGTACTAGTTATAGATTCCGATGCTTCACTTCAGGTTTACTGTATCCCTCTGACCTTCTTATTGGCGATGAAACACAGAAATTGCATCGGAATTAAATACAAAAGGCACAATGCCGACTTAAGTACAAGAAAACTGACTCTTCTCACTGTCTATGTTTGAACCATTTCTGTGACACTAGTTATAGATTCCGATGCTTCACTTCCGGTTTACTGTATCCCTCTGACCTTCTTATTGACGATGAAATCACAGAAATAGCATCGGAATTAAATACAAAAGGCACAATGCCGACTTAAGTACAAGATAACAGACTCTTCTTACAGTCTATGGGTTGAACCATTCATGTGACAATAGTTATAGATTCCATTCCTTCACTTCAGGTTTACTGTATCCCTCTGACCTTCTTAGTGTTGATGAAACACAGAAATTGCATCGGAATTAAATACAAAAGGCACAATGCCGACATAAGTACAAGAAAACTGACTCTTCGTACTTTCTATGTTTTGAACCATTCCTGTGACACTAAATATTGATTCCGAAGCTTCACTTCAGGTTTACTGTATCCCTCTGACCTTCTTATTGACGATGAAACACTGATATTGCATCGGAATTAAATACAAAAGGCACAATGCCTACTTAAGTACTAGAAAACTGACTCTTCTTACTGTCTACTCTCCTGGAAATGGAAAAAAGAACACATTGACACCGGTGTGTCAGACCCACCATACTTGCTCCGGACACTGCGAGAGGGCTGTACAAGCAATGATCACACGCACGGCACAGCGGACACACCAGGAACCGCGGTGTTGGCCGTCGAATGGCGCTAGCTGCGCAGCATTTGTGCACCGCCGCCGTCAGTGTGAGCCAGTTTGCCATGGCATACGGAGCTCCATCGCAGTCTTTAACACTGGTAGCATGCCGCGACAGCGTGGACGTGTACCGTATGTGCAGTTGACGGACTTTGAGCGAGGGCGTATAGTGGGCACGCGGGAGGCCGGGTGGACGTACCGCCGAATTGCTAAACACGTGGGGCGTGAGGTCTCCACAGTACATCGATGTTGTCGCCAGTGGTCGGCGGAAGGTGCACGTGCCCGTCGACCTGGGAGCGGACCGCAGCGACGCACGGATGCACGCTAAGACCGTAGGATTCTACGCAGTGCCGTAGGGGACCGCACCGCCACTTCCCAGCAAATTAGGGACACTGTTGCTCCTGGGGTATCGGCGAGGACCATTCGCAACCGTCTCCATGAAGCTGGGCTACGGTCCCGCACACCGTTAGGCCGTCTTCCGCTCACGCCCCAACATCGTGCAGCCCGCCTCCAGTGGTGTCGTGACAGGCGTGAATGGAGGGACGAATGGAGACGTGTCGTCTTCAGCGATGAGAGTCGCTTCTGCCTTGCTGCCAATGATGGTCGTATGCGTGTTTGGCGCCGTGCAGGTGAGCGCCACAATCAAGACTGCATACAACCGAGGCACACAGGGCCAACACCCGGCATCATGGTGTGGGGAGCGATCTCCTACACTGGCCGTACACCACTGGTGATCGTCGAGGGGACACTGAATAGTGCACGGTACATCCAAACCGTCATCGAACCCATCGTTCTACCATTCCTAGACCGGCAAGGGAACTTGCTGTTCCAACAGGACAATGCACTTCCGCATGTATCCCGTGCCACCCAACGTGCTCTAGAAGGTGTAAGTCAACTACCCTGGCCAGCAAGATCTCCGGATCTGTCCCCCATTGAGCATGTTTGGGACTGGATGAAGCGTCGTCTCACGCGGTCTGCACGTCCAGCACGAACGCTGGTCAAACTGAGGCGCCAGGTGGAAATGGCATGGCAAGCCGTTCCACAGGACTACATCCAGCATCTCTACGATCGTCTCCATGGGAGATTAGCAGCCTGCATTGCTACGAATGGTGGATATACACTATACTAGTGCCGACATTGTGCATGCTCTGTTGCCTGTGTCTATGTGCCTGTGGTTCTGTCAGTGTGATCATGTGATGTATCTGACCCCAGGAATGTGTCAATAAAGTTTCCCCTTCCTGGGACAATGAATTCACGGTGTTCTTATTTCAATTTCCAGGAGTGTATGTTTTGAACCATTTTTGTGACACTAGTTATAGATTCCGATGCTTCACTTCAGGTTTACTGTATCCCTCTAACCCTCATATTGACGATGAAACATACAAATTGCATCGGAATTAAATAGAAAAGGAACAATGCCGACTTAAGTACAAGAAAACTGACTCTTCGTACTGTCTATGTTTTGAACCATTCCTGTGACACTAAATATTGATTCCGAAGCTTCACTTCAGGTTTACTGTATCTCTCTGACCTTCTTATTGACGATGAAACACAGAAATTGCATCGGAATTAAATACAAAAAGCACAATGTCGACTTAAGTACAAGAAAAATGACTCTTCTTACTGTCTATCTTTGGAACCATTCATGTGACACTAGTTATAGATTCCGATGATTCACTTGAGGTTTACTGTGTCCCTCTGGCCTTCTTATTGACGATGAAACTCCGAAATTGCATCGGAATTAAATACAAAAGCCACAATGCCGACTTAAGTACAAGAAAACTGACTCTTCTTACTGTCTATATTTTAAACCATTCATGTGACACTAGTTATAGATTCCGATGCTTCACTTCAGGTTTACTGTGTTCCTCTGACATTCTTATTGACGATGAAACACAGAAATTGCATCGGAATTAAATACAAAAGGCACAATGCCGACTTAAGTACAAGAAAACTGACTCTTCTTACTGTCTATGTTTTGAACCATTCCTGTGACAATAGTTATAGATTCCGATACTTCACTTCCGGTTCACTGTTTCCCTCTGACCTCCTTATTGACGATGAAACACTGAAATTGCATCGGAATTAAATACAAGAGGCACAATGTCGACTTAAGTACAAGAAAACTGACTCTTCTAACTGTCTTTGTTTTGAACCATTCCTGTGACAGTAGTTATAGATTCCGATGCTCCACTTCAGGTTTACTGTAACCCTCTGACGTTTTTATTGACGATGAAACACAGGAATCGCATCGGAATTAAATACAAAAGGCACAACGCCGTCTTAAGTACAAGAAAACTGACTCTTCTTACTGTCTATGTTTTGAAAGATTCCTGTGACTCTAGTTATAGATTCGGATGCTTCACTTCAGGTTTACTCTATTCCTCTGAACTTCTTATTGACGATGAAACACAGAAATCGCATCGTAATTAAATACAAAATGCACAACGCCGTCTTAAGTACAAGAAAACTGACTCTTCTTACTGTCTATGTTTTGAAAGATTCCTGTGACTCTAGTTATAGATTCGGATGCTTCCCTTCAGGTTTACTGTATTCCTCTGACCTTCTTATTGACGATGAAACACAGAAATTGCATCGGAAGTAAATACAAAAGGCACAATGCCGACTAAAGTACAAGAAAACTGACTCTTCTTACTATCTATGTTTTGAACCATTCATGTGACGCTAGTTATAGATTCCGATGATTCACATCAGGTTTACTGTATCCCTCTCACCTTCTTGTTGACGATGAAACACAGAAATTGCATCGGAATTAAATACAAATGGCACAATGACGACTTAAGTACTAGAAAACGGACTCTTCTTACTGTCAATGTTTTGAACCATTCGTGTGACACTAGTTTTAAATTCCGATGCTTCACTTCAGGTTAACTCTATTCCTCTGACCTTCTTATTGACGATGAAACACAGAAATTGCGTCGGTATTAAATACAAAAGGCACAATGCCGACTTAAGTACAAGTAAACTGACTCTTCTTTCTGTCTATGTTTTGAACCATTCCTGTGACACCAGTTATAGATTCCGATGCTTCACTTCAGATTTACTGCATCCCTCTGACCTTCGTATTGACGATGAAACACAGAAATTGCATCGGAATTAAATACAAAAGGCACAATGCCGACTTAAGTACAAGAAAACTGACTCTTCTTACTCTCTATGTTTGAACCATTCCTGTGACACTACTTATAGATTCCGATGCTTCACTTGGGGTTTAGTGTATCCCTCTGACCTTCTTATTGACGATGAAACACAGAAATTGCATCGGAATTAAATACAAAAGGCACAATGCCGACTTATGTACAAGAAAACTGATTCTTCTTACTGTCTATGTTTTGAACCATTCCTGTGACACTAGTTATAGATTCCGATGCTTCACTTCAGGTGTACTGTATCCCTCTGACCTTCTTATTGACGATGAAACACAGAAATTGCATCGGAGTTAAATACAAAAGGCACAACGCCGTCTTAAGTACAATAAAACTGACTCTTCTTACTGTCTATGTTTTGAAAGATTCCTGTGACTCTAGTTATAGATTCCGATGATTCACTTCAGGTTTACTGTATCCCTCTGACCTTCTTATTGACGATGAAACACAGAAATTGCATCGGAGTTAAATACAAAAGGCACAATGCTGACTTAAGTACAAGAAGACTGACTCTTCTTGCAGTCTATGTTTTGAACCATTCCTGTGACACTAGTTATAGATTCCGATGCTTCACTTCAGGTTTACTGTATCCCTCTGACCTTCTTGTTGATGATGAAACACAGATATTGCATCGGAATTAAATACAAAAGGCACAAAGCAGACTTAAGTAGAAGGAAACTGACTCTTCTTACTGCATATGTTTTGAACCATTCCTGTGACACTAGTTACAGATTCCGATGCTTCACTTCAGGTTTACTGTATCCCTCTGACCTTCTTCTTGACGATGAAACACAGAAATTGCATCGGAAATAAATACAAAGGGCACAATGCCGACTTAAGTAAAAGAAAATTGACTCTTCTTACTGTCTATGTTTTGTACCATTCATGTGACACAAATTATAGATTCCTATGCTTCACTTCAGGTATACTTTATCCCTCTGACCTTCTTATTGACGATGAAACACAGACATTGCATCGGAATTAAATACAAAAGGCACAATGCCGACATATGTACAAGAAATCTGACTCTTTTTACTGTCTATGTTTGAACCATTCATGTGACACTAATTATAGATTCCGATGTTTTACTCCAGGTTTACTGTATCCCTCTGACCTTCTTATTGACGATGAATCACAGAAATTGCTTCGGAATTAAATACAAAAAGCACTATGCTGACTTAAGTAAAGGAAAACTGACTCTTCCTACTGTCTATGCTTTGATCCATTCCCGTGACACTCGTTATAGATTCCGATGCTTCACTTCAGGTTTATGGTATCCCTCCGACCTTCTTATTGACGATGAAACACAGAAATGACATCGGATTTAAATAGAAAATGCACAATGCCGACTTAAGTACAAGAAAACTGACTCTTCTTACTGTCTATCTTTGGAACCATTCCTGTGACACTAGTTATAGATTCCGATGCTTCACTTCAGGTTTGCTGTATCCCTCTGACCTTCTTATTGATGATGAACCACAGAAATTGCATCGGAATTAAATACAAAAGGCACAATGCCGACTTATGTACATGAAAACTGACTCTTCTTACTGTCTATGTTTGAACCATTCCTGTGACACTAGTTATAGATTCCGATGCTTCGCTTCAGGTTTAGTGTATCCCTCTGACTTTCTTATTGACGATGAAGCACAGAAATTGCATCGGAGTTAAATACAGAAGCCACAATGCCGACTTAAGTACAAGAAAACTGACTCTTCTTACAGTCTATGTTTGAACCATTCCGGTGACACTAGTTATAGATTCCGATGCTTCACTTCAGGTTTACTGTATCCCTCTGACCTTCTTATTGAAGATGAAATACAGATATTGCATCGGAATGAAATACAAATGGAACAATGACGACTTAAGTACAAGAAAACTGACTCTTCTTACTATGTTTTGAACCATTCATGTGACGCTAGTTATATATTCCGATGCTTCACATCAGGTTTACTGTATCCCTCTCACCTTCTTGTTGACGATGAAACACAGAAATTGCATCGGAATTAAAAAGAAAAGGCACAATGCCGACTTAAGTACAAGAAAAATGACTCTTCTTACTGTCTATGTTTTGAACCATACCTATGACACTAGTTATAGATTCCGATGCTTCACTTCAGGTTTCCTGTATCACTCTGACCTTCATATTGACGATGAAACATAGAAATTGCATCGGAATTAAATGGAAAAGGCACAATGCCTACTTAAGTACAAGAAAACTGACTCTTCTTACTGTCTATGTTTTGAACCATTCCTGTGACACTAGTTATTGATGCCGATACTTCAATTCAGGTTAACTGTATCCCTCAGACCTCCATATTGACTATGAAACACAGACATTGCGTCGGAATTAAATAGTAAAGGCACAATGCCCAATTAAGTACAAGAAAACTGACTCTTCGTACTGTCTATGTTTTGAACCATTCCTGTGACACTAAATATTGATTCCGAATCTTCACTTCAGGTTTACTGTATCCCTCTGACCTTCTTATTGACGATGAAACACAGATATTGCATCGGAGTTAAATACAAAAGGCATAATGCCGAATTAAGTACAAGAAAATTGACTCTTCGTACTGTCTATGTTTTGAACCATTCCTGTGACACTAAATATTGATAACAAAGCTTCACTTCTGGTGTACTGTATCCCTCTGACCTTCTTATTGACGATGAAACACAGAAGTTGCATCGGAATTAAATACAAAAAGCACAATGCAGACTTAAGTACAAGAAAACTGACTCTTCTTACTGTCTATGTTTTGAACCATTCATGTGACGCTAGTTATAGATTCCGATGCTTCACTTCAGGTTTACTGTATCCCTCTCACCTTCTTGTTGACGATGAAACACAGAAATTGCATCGGAATTAAATACAAAAGGCACAATGCCGACTTATGTACAAGATAACTGACTCTTCTTACTGTCTATGTTTTAAACCATTCCTGTAACACTAGTTATAGATTCCGAAGCTTCCCTTCAGGTTTACTGAACCCTTTGACGATCTTATTGACGATGAAACACGGAAATTGCATCGGAATTAAATACAAATGGGACAATGTCGACTTAAGTACAAGAAAACTGACTCTTCTTACTGTCTATGTTTTGAACCATTCCTGTGACACTAGTTATAGATTCCGATGCTTCACTTCAGGTTTACTGTATCCCTCTGACCTTCTTATTGACGATGAAACACAGAAATTTTATCGGAGATAAATACAAAAGGCACAATGCTGACTTAGGTACAAGAAGACTGACTCTTCTTACAGTCTATGTTTTGAACCATTCCTGTGACACTAGTTATAGATTCCGATGCTTCACTTCAGGTTTACTGTATCCCTCTGACCTTCTTGTTGACGATGAAACACAGAAATTGCGTCGGAATTAAATACAAAAGGCACAATGCCGACTTAAGTAGAAGTAAACTGACTCTTCTTTCTGTCTATGTTTTGAACCATTCCTGTGTCACTAGTTATAGATTCCGATGCTTCACTTCAGATTTACTGTATCCCTCTGACCTTCGTATTGACGATGAAACACAGAAATTGCATCGGAATTAAATACAAAAGGCACAATGCCGACTTAAGTAGAAGGAAACTGACTCTTTTTACTGCCTATGTTTTGAACCATTCCTGTGACACTAGTTATAGATTCCGATGCTTCACTTCAGGTTTTCTGTATCCCTCTGACCTTCTTGTTGACGATGAAACATAGAAATTGCATCGGAATTATATGGAAAAGGAACAATGCCGACTTAAGTACACGAAAACTGACTCTTCTTAGTGTCTATGCTTTGAACCATTCCTGTGACACTAGTTATAGATTCCGATGCTTCACTTCAGGTTTACTGTATCCCTCTGACCTTCTTATTGACGATGAAACACAGAAATGGCATCGGAATTAAATAGAAAATGCACAATGCCGACTTAAGTACAAGAAAACTGACTCTTCTTACTGTCTATGAATTGTACCATTCCTGTGACACTAAATATAGATTCCGATGCTTCACTTCAGGTTTGCTGTCTCCCCCTGACCTTCTTATTGATGATGAACCATAGAAATTGCATCGGAATTAAATACAAAAAGCACAATGCCGACTTAAGTACAAGAAAACTGACTCTTCTCACTGTCTATGTTTTGAACCAATCCTGTGACACTTGTTATAGATTCCGATGCTTCACTTCAGGTTTACTGTATCCCTGTGACCTTCTTATTGACGATGAAACATAGAAATTGCATCGGAATTAAATAGAAAAGGAACAATGCCGACTTAAGTACATGAAAACAGACTCTTCTTACTGTCTATGTTTTGAACCATTCCTGTGACACTAGTTATAGATGCCGATGCTTCACTTCAGGTTTACTGTATCCCTCTGACCTTCTTATTGACGATGAAACACAGAAATTGCATCGGAATTAAATACAAAAGGCACAATGCCAACTTAAGTACAAGAAAACTGACTCTTCTTATAGTCTATGTTTTGAACCATTCCGGTGACACTAGTTATAGATTCCGATGCTTCACTTCAGGTTCACTGTTTCCCTCTGACCTCCTTATTGACGATCAAACACTGAAATTGCATCGGAATTAAATACAAGAGGCACAATGTCGACTTATGTACAAGAAAACTGACTCTTCTTACTGTCTACGTTTTGAACCATTCCTGTGACACTAGTTATTGATTCCGATGTTTCACTTCAGGTTTACTGTATCCCTCTGACCTTCTTATTGACGATGAAAAACAGAAATTGCATCGGAATTAAATACAAAAGCACAATGCCGACTTAAGTACAAGAAAACTGACTCTACTTACTGTCTATGTTTTGAAAGATTCTTGTGACTCTAGTTATAGATTCGGATGCTTCCTTTCAGGTTTACTGTATTCCTCTGACCTTCTTATTGACGATGAAACACAGAAATTGCATCGGAAGTAAATACAAAAGGCACAATGCCGACTTAAGTACAAGAAAACTGACTCTTCTTACTATCTATGTTTTGAACCATTCATGTGACGCTAGTTATAGATTCCGATGATTCACATCAGGTTTACTGTATCCCTCTCACCTTCTTGTTGACGATGAAACACAGAAATTGCATCGGAATTAAATACAAATGGCACAATGACGACTTAAGTACAAGAAAACGGACCCTTCTTACTGTCAATGTTTTGAACCATTCGTGTGTCACTAGTTTTAAATTCCGATGCTTCACTTCAGGTTAACTCTATTCCTCTGACCTTCTTATTGACGATGAAACACAGAAATTGCGTCGGAATTAAATACAAAAGGCACAATGCCGACTTAAGTACAAGTAAACTGACTCTTCTTTCTGTCTATGTTTTGAACCATTCCTGTGACACTAGTTATAGATTCCGATGCTTCACTTCAGATTTACTGCATCCCTCTGACCTTCTTATTGACGATGAAACACAGAAATTGCGTCGGAATTAAATAGAAAAGGCACATTGCCGAATTAGGTACAAGAAAACTGACTCTTCTTACTATCTATGTTTTGAACCATTCATGTGACGCTAGTTATAGATTCCGATGATTCACATCAGGTTTACTGTATCCCTCTCACCTTCTTGTTGACGATGAAACACAGAAATTGCATCGGAATTAAATACAAATGGCACAATGACGACTTAAGTACAAGAAAACGGACTCTTCTTACTGTCAATGTTTTGAACCATTCGTGTGACACTAGTTTTAAATTCCGATGCTTCACTTCAGGTTAACTCTATTCCTCTGACCTTCTTATTGACGATGAAACACAGAAATTGCGTCGGAATTAAATAGAAAAGGCACATTGCCGAATTAGGTACAAGAAAACTGACTCTACTTACTTTCTATATTTTGAACCATTCCTGTGACACTAAATATTGATTCCGATGCTTCACTTCAGGTTTACTGTATCCCTCTGACCTTCTTATTGACGATGAAACACAGAAATTGCATCGGAATTAAATACAAAAGGCACAATGCCGACTTAAGTACAAGAAAACTGACTCTTCTTTCTCTCTATGTTTGAACCATTCCTGTGACACTACTTATAGATTCCGATGCTTCACTTGGGGTTTAGTGTATCCCTCTGACCTTCTTATTGACGATGAAACACAGAAACTGCATCGGAATTAAATACAAAAGGCACAATGCCGACTTATGAACAAGAAAACTGATTCTTCTTACTGTCTATGTTTTGAACCATTCCTGTGACACTAGTTATAGATTCCGATGCTTCACTTCAGGTGTACTGTATCCCTCTGACCTTCTTATTGACGATGAAACACAGAAATTGCATCGGAGTTAAATACAAAAGGTACAATGCCGACTTAAGTACAAGAAAACTGACTCTTCTTACAGTCTATGTTTTGAACCATTCCGGTGACACTAGTTATAGATTCCGATGCTTCACTCTAGGTTTACTGTATCCCTCTGACTATCTTATTGACGATGAAATACAGATATTGCATCGGAATGAAATACAAATGGAACAATGACGACTTAAGTACAAGAAAACTGACTCTTCTTACTCTCTATGTTTTGAACCATTCCTGTGACACTAGTTACAGATTCCGATGCTTCACTTCAGCTTTACTGTATTCCTCTGACATTCTTTTTGACGATGAAACACAGAAATTCCATCGGAATTAAATACAAAAGGCGCAATGCCGACTTAAGTACAAGAAAACTGACTCTTCTTACTGTCTATGTTTTGAACCACTCCTGTGACACTAGTTATAGATTCCGATGCTTCACTTCAGGTTCACTGTTTCCCTCTGACCTCCTTATGACGATGAAACACTGAAATTGCATCGGAATTAAATACAAGAGGCACAATGTCGACTTAAGTACAAGAAAACTGACTCTTCTTACTGTCTTTGTTTTGAACCATTCCTGTGACAGTAGTTATAGATTCCGATGCTCCACTTCAGGTTTACTGTAACCCTCTGACCTTCTTATTGACGATGAAACACAGAAATTGCATCGGAATTAAATACAAAAGGCACAACGCCGTCTTAAGTACAATAAAACTGACTCTTCTAACTGTCTATGTTTTGAAAGATTCCTGTGACTCTAGTTATAGATTCCGATGCTTCACTTCAGGTTTACTGTATCCCTCTGACCTTCTTATTGACGATGAAACACAGAAATTGCATCGGAGTTAAATACGAAAGGCACAATGCTGACTTAAGTACAAGAAGACTGACTCTTCTTACAGTCTATGTTTTGAACCATTCCTGTGACACTAGTTATAGATTCCAATGCTTCACTTCAGGTTTACTGTATCCCTCTGACCTTCTTGTTGATGATGAAACACAGATATTGCATCGGAATTAAATACAAAAGGCACAATGCCGACTTAAGTAGAAGGAATCTGACTCTTCTTACTGCATATGTTTTGAACCATTCCTGTGACACTAGTTACAGATTCCGATGCTTCACTTCAGGTTTACTGTATCCCTCTGACCTTCTTCTTGACGATGAAACACAGAAATTGCATCGGAAATAAATACAAAAGGCACAATGCCGACTTACGTAAAAGAAAATTGACTCTTCTTACTGTCTATGTTTTGTACCATTCATGTGACACTAATTATAGATTCCTATGCTTCACTTCAGGTATACTTTATCCCTCTGACCTTCTTATTGACGATGAAACACAGAAATTGCATCGGAATTAAATACAAAAGGCACAATGCCGACTTATGTACAAGAAAACTGACTCTTTTTACTGTCTATGTTTGAACCATTCATGTGACACTAATTATAGATTCCGATGTTTTACTCCAGGTTTACTGTATCCCTCTGACTATCTTATTGACGATGAATCACAGAAATTGCTTCGGAATTAAATACAAAAAGCACTATGCCGACTTAAGTAAAGGAAAACTGACTCTTCCTACTGTCTATGCTTTGATCCATTCCCGTGACACTCGTTATAGATTCCGATGCTTCACTTCAGGTTTACTGTATCCCTCCGACCTTCTTATTGACGATGAAACACAGAAATGACATCGGATTTAAATAGAAAATGCACAATGCCGACTTAAGTACAAGAAAACTGACTCTTCTTACTGTCTATGAATTGAACCATTCCTGTGACAATAAATATAGATTCCGATGCTTCACTTCAGGTTTGCTGTATCCCTCTGACCTTCTTATTGATGATGAACCACAGAAATTGCATCGGAATTAAATACAAAAAGCACAATGCCGACTTAAGTACAAGAAAACTGACTCTTCTTACTGTCTATGTTTGGAACCATTCCTGTGACACTTGTTATACATTCCGATGCTTCACTTCAGTTTTACTGTATCCCTGTGACCTTCTTATTGACGATGAAACACAGAAATTGCGTCGGAATTAAATAGAAAAGGCACATTGCCGAATTAAGTACAAGAAAACTGACTCTACTTACTGTCTATATTTTGAACCATTCCTGTGACACTAAATATTGATTCCGATGCTTCACTTCAGGTTTACTGTATCCCTCTGACCTTCTTATTGACGATGAAACACAGAAATTGCATCGGAATTAAATACAAAATGCACAATGCCGACTTCAGTACAAGAAAACTGACTCTTCTTACTCTCTATGTTTGAACCATTCCTGTGACACTAGTTATAGATTCCGATGCTTCATTTCAGGTTTGCTGTATCCCTCTGACCTTCTTATTGATGAAGAACCACAGAAATTGCATCGGAATTAAATACAAAAAGCACAATGCCGACTTAAGTACAAGAAAACTGACTCTTCTTACTGTCTATGTTTGAACCATTCCTGTGACACTAGTTATAGATTCCGATGCTTCGCTTCAGGTTTAGTGTATCCCTCTGACCTTCTAATTGACGATGAAACACAGAAATTGCATCGGAGTTAAATACAGAAGCCACAATGCCGACTTAAGTACAAGAAAACTGACTCTTCTTACAGTCTATGTTTGAACCATTCCGGTGACACTAGTTATAGATTCCGATGCTTCACTTCAGGTTTACTGTATCCCTCTGACCTTCTTATTGCAGAAGAAATACAGATATTGCATCGGAATGAAATACAAATGGAACAATGACGACTTAAGTACAAGAAAACTGACTCTTCTTACTCTCTATGTTTTGAACCATTCCTGTGACACTAGTTACAGATTCCGATGCTTCACTTCAGATTTACTGTATTCCTCTGACATTCTTTTTGACGATGAAACACAGAAATTCCATCGGAATTAAATACAAAAGGCGCAATGCCGACTTAAGTACCAGAAAACTGACTCTTCTTACTGTCTATGTTTTGAACCACTCCTGTGACACTAGTTATAGATTCCGATGCTTCACTTCAGGTTCACTGTTTCCCTCTGACCTCCTTATGACGATGAAACACTGAAATTGCATCGGAATTAAATACAAGAGGCACAATGTCGACTTAAGTACAAGAAAACTGACTCTTCTTACTGTCTTTGTTTTGAACCATTCCTGTGACAGTAGTTATAGATTCCGATGCTCCACTTCAGGTTTACTGTAACCCTCTGACCTTCTTATTGACGATGAAACACAGAAATTGCATCGGAATTAAATACAAAAGGCACAACGCCGTCTTAAGTACAATAAAACTGACTCTTCTAACTGTCTATGTTTTGAAAGATTCCTGTGACTCTAGTTATAGATTCCGATGCTTCACTTCAGGTTTACTGTATCCCTCTGACCTTCTTATTGACGATGAAACACAGAAATTGCATCGGAGTTAAATACGAAAGGCACAATGCTGACTTAAGTACAAGAAGACTGACTCTTCTTACAGTCTATGTTTTGAACCATTCCTGTGACACTAGTTATAGATTCCAATGCTTCACTTCAGGTTTACTGTATCCCTCTGACCTTCTTGTTGATGATGAAACACAGATATTGCATCGGAATTAAATACAAAAGGCACAATGCCGACTTAAGTAGAAGGAATCTGACTCTTCTTACTGCATATGTTTTGAACCATTCCTGTGACACTAGTTACAGATTCCGATGCTTCACTTCAGGTTTACTGTATCCCTCTGACCTTCTTCTTGACGATGAAACACAGAAATTGCATCGGAAATAAATACAAAAGGCACAATGCCGACTTACGTAAAAGAAAATTGACTCTTCTTACTGTCTATGTTTTGTACCATTCATGTGACACTAATTATAGATTCCTATGCTTCACTTCAGGTATACTTTATCCCTCTGACCTTCTTATTGACGATGAAACACAGAAATTGCATCGGAATTAAATACAAAAGGCACAATGCCGACTTATGTACAAGAAAACTGACTCTTTTTACTGTCTATGTTTGAACCATTCATGTGACACTAATTATAGATTCCGATGTTTTACTCCAGGTTTACTGTATCCCTCTGACTATCTTATTGACGATGAATCACAGAAATTGCTTCGGAATTAAATACAAAAAGCACTATGCCGACTTAAGTAAAGGAAAACTGACTCTTCCTACTGTCTATGCTTTGATCCATTCCCGTGACACTCGTTATAGATTCCGATGCTTCACTTCAGGTTTACTGTATCCCTCCGACCTTCTTATTGACGATGAAACACAGAAATGACATCGGATTTAAATAGAAAATGCACAGTGCCGACTTAAGTACAAGAAAACTGACTCTTCTTACTGTCTATGAATTGAACCATTCCTGTGACAATAAATATAGATTCCGATGCTTCACTTCAGGTTTGCTGTATCCCTCTGACCTTCTTATTGATGATGAACCACAGAAATTGCATCGGAATTAAATACAAAAAGCACAATGCCGACTTAAGTACAAGAAAACTGACTCTTCTTACTGTCTATGTTTGGAACCATTCCTGTGACACTTGTTATACATTCCGAAGCTTCACTTCAGTTTTACTGTATCCCTGTGACCTTCTTATTGACGATGAAACACAGAAATTGCGTCGGAATTAAATAGAAGAGGCACATTGCCGAATTAAGTACAAGAAAACTGACTCTACTTACTGTCTATATTTTGAACCATTCCTGTGACACTAAATATTGATTCCGATGCTTCACTTCAGGTTTACTGTATCCCTCTGACCTTCTTATTGACGATGAAACACAGAAATTGCATCGGAATTAAGTACAAAATGCACAATGCCGACTTCAGTACAAGAAAACTGACTCTTCTTACTCTCTATGTTTGAACCATTCCTGTGACACTAGTTATAGATTCCGATGCTTCACTTCAGGTTTGCTGTATCCCTCTGACCTTCTTATTGATGAAGAACCACAGAAATTGCATCGGAATTAAATACAAAAAGCACAATGCCGACTTAAGTACAAGAAAACTGACTCTTCTTACTGTCTATGTTTGAACCATTCCTGTGACACTAGTTATAGATTCCGATGCTTCGCTTCAGGTTTAGTGTATCCCTCTGACCTTCTAATTGACGATGAAACACCGAAATTGCATCGGAGTTAAATACAGAAGCCACAATGCCGACTTAAGTACAAGAAAACTGACTCTTCTTACAGTCTATGTTTGAACCATTCCGGTGACACTAGTTATAGATTCCGATGCTTCACTTCAGGTTTACTGTATCCCTCTGACCTTCTTATTGCAGATGAAATACAGATATTGCATCGGAATGAAATACAAATGGAACAATGACGACTTAAGTACAAGAAAACTGACTCTTCTTACTATGTTTTGAAACATTCATGTGACGCTAGTTATATATTCCGATGCTTCACATCAGGTTTACTGTATCCCTCTCACCTTCTTGTTGACGATGAAACACAGAAATTGCATCGGAATTAAAAAGAAAAGGCACAATGCCGACTTAAGTACAAGAAAAATGACTCTTCTTACTGTCTATGTTTTGAACCATTCCTGTGACGCTAGTTATTGATGCCGATACTTCAATTCAGGTTAACTGTATCCCTCAGACCTCCATATTGACTATGAAACACAGACATTGCGTCGGAATTAAATAGAAAAGGCACAATGCCGAATTAAGTACAAGAAAACTGACTCTTCGTACTGTCTATGTTTTGAACCATTCCTGTGACACTAAATATTGATTCCGAATCTTCACTTCAGGTTTACTGTATCCCTCTGACCTTCTTATTGACGATGAAACACAGATATTGCATCGGAGTTAAATACAAAAGGCATAATGCCGAATTAAGTACAAGGAAATTGACTCTTCGTACTGTCTATGTTTTGAACCATTCCTGTGACACTAAATATTGATTACAAAGCTTCACTTCAGGTGTACTGTATCCCTCTGACCTTCTTATTGACGATGAAATACTGAAGTTGCATCGGAATTAAATACAAAAAGCACAATGCAGACTTAAGTACAAGAAAACTGACTCTTCTTACTGTCTATGTTTTGAACCATTCATGTGACGCTAATTATAGATTCCGATGCTTCACTTCAGGTTTACTGTATCCCTCTCACCTTCTTGTTGACGATGAAACACAGAAATTGCATCGGAATTAAATACAAAAGGCACAATGCCGACTTATGTACAAGATAACTGACTCTTCTTACTGTCTATGTTTTAAACCATTCCTGTAACACTAGTTACAGATTCCGATGCTTCACTTCAGGTTTACTGTACCCTTTGACGATCTTATTGACGATGAAACACGGAAATTGCATCGGAATTAAATACAAAAGGGACAATGTCGACTTAAGTACAAGAAAACTGACTCTTCTTACGGTCTATGTTTTGAACCATTCCTGTGACACTAGTTATAGATTCCGATGCTTCACTTCAGGTTTACTGTATCCCTCTGACCTTCTTGTTGACGATGATACACAGAAATTGCGTCGGAATTAAATACAAAAGGCACAATGCCGACTTAAGTAGAAGTAAACTGACTCTTCTTTCTGTCTATGTTTTGAACCATTCCTGTGTCACTAGTTATAGATTCCGATGCTTCACTTCAGGTTTACTGTATCCCTCTGACCTTCGTATTGACGATGAAACACAGAAATTGCATCGGAATTAAATACAAAAGGCACAATGCCGACTTAAGTAGAAGGACACTGACTCTTTTTACTGCCTATGTTTTGAACCATTCCTGTGACACTAGTTATAGATTCCGATGCTTCACTTCAGGTCTTCTGTATCCCTCTGACCTTCTTGTTGACGATGAAACATAGAAATTGCATCGGAATTATATGGAAAAGAAACAATGCCGACTTAAGTACACGAAAACTGACTCTTCTTAGTGTCTATGCTTTGAACCATTCCTGTGACACTAGTTATAAATTCCGATGCTTCACACCAGGTTTACTGTATCCCTCTGACCATCTTATTGACGATGAAACACAGAAATGGCATCGGAATTAAATAGAAAATGCACAATGCCGACTTAAGTACAAGAAAACTGACTCTTCTTACTGTCTATGAATTGAACCATTCCTGTGACACTAAATATAGATTCCGATGCTTCACTTCAGGTTTGCTGTATCCCTCTGACCTTCTTATTGATGATGAACCACAGAAATTGCATCGGAATTAAATACAAAAAGCACAATGCCGACTTAAGTACAAGAAAACTGACTCTTCTTACTGTCTATGATTTGAACCAATCCTGTGACACTTGTTATACATTCCGATGCTTCACTTCAGGTTTACTGTATCCCTGTGACCTTCTTATTGACGATGAAACATAGAAATTGCATCGGAATTAAATAGAAAAGGAACAATGCCGACTTAAGTACATGAAAACAGACTCTTCTTACTGTCTATGTTTTGAACCATTCCTGTGACACTAGTTATAGATGCCGATGCTTCACTTCAGGTTTACTGTATCCCTCTGACCTTCTTATTGACGATGAAACACAAAAATTGCATCGGAATTAAATACAAAAGGCACAATGCCGACTTAAGTACAAGAAAACTGACTCTTCTTACAGTCTATGTTTTGAACCATTCCGGTGACACTAGTTATAGATTCCGATGCTTCACTTCAGGTTCACTGTTTCCCTCTGACCTCCTTATTGACGATCAAACACTGAAATTGCATCGGAATTAAATACAAGAGGCACAATGTCGACTTATGTACAAGAAAACTGACTCTTCTTACTGTCTACGTTTTGAACCATTCCTGTGACACTAGTTATAGATTCCGATGCTTCACTTCAGGTTTACTGTATCCCTCTGACCTTCTTATTGACGATGAAAAACAGAAATTGCATCGGAATTAAATACAAAAGGCACAATGCCGACTTAAGTACAAGAAAACTGACTCTACTTACAGTCTATGTTTTGAACCATTCCTGTGACACTAGTTATAGATTCCGATGCTTCACATCAGGTTTACTGTATTCCTCTGACCTCCTTATTGACGATGAAACACAGGAATTGCACCGGAATTAATTACAAAAGGCAGAATGCCGACTTAAGTACAAGTAAACTGACTCTTCTTACTGTCAATGGTTTAAGCCATTCATGTGACACTAGTTATAGATTCCGATTCTTTACTCTAGATTTACTGTATCCCTCTGACCTTCTTATTGACGATGAATCACAGAAATTGTTTCGGAATTACATACAAAAAGCACAATGCCGACTTACGTACAAGAAAACTGACTCTTCTTACTGTCTATGTTTTGATCCATTCCTGTGACACTAGTTATAGATTCCGATGCTTCACTTCAGATTTACTCTATCCCACTGACCTTCTTATTGACGATGAAACACAGAAATGGCATCGGAATTAAATAGAAAATGCACAATGCCGACTTAAGTACGAGAAAACTGACTCTTCTTACTGTCTATGAATTGAACCATTCCTGTGACACTAAATATAGATTCCGATGCTTCACTTCAGGTTTGCTGTATCCCTCTGACCTTCTTATTGATGATGAACCACAGAAATTGCATCGGAATTAAATACAAAAGGCACAATGCCAACTTAAGTACAAGAAAACTGACTCTTCTTACTGTCTATGTTTCAACCATTCCTGTGACACTAGTTATAGATTCCGATGCTTCGCTTCAGGTTTAGTGTATCCCTCTGACCTTCTTATTGACGATGAAACACAGAAATTGCATCGGAATTAAAGACAAAAGGCACAATGCCCTCTTAAGTACACGAAAACTGACTCTTCTTACTGTCTATGTTTTGAACCATTCCTGTGACACTTGTTATACATTCCGATGATTCACTTCAGGTTTACTGTATCCCTGTGACCTTCTTATTGACGATGAAACATAGAAATTGCATCGGAATTAAATAGAAAAGGATCAATGCCGACTTAAGTACAAAAAAACAGACTCTTCTTACTGTCTATGCTTTGAACCATTCCTGTGACTCTAGTTATAGATTCCGATGCTTCACTTCAGGTTTACTGCATTCCTCTGACCTTCTTATTGACGATGAAACACAGAAATTGCATCGGAATTAATTACAAAATGCACAATGCCGACTTAACTACAAGTACACTGACTCTTCTTACTGTCAATGTTTTAAGCCAATCATGTGTCATTAGTTATAGATTCCGATGCTTTACTCTAGATTTACTGTATCCCTCTGACCTTCTTATTGACGATGAATCACAGAAATTGTTTCGGAATTAAATACAATAGGCACAATGCCGTATAAGTACAAGAAAACTGACTCTTCTTACTGTCTATGTTTTGATCTATTCCTGTGACACTAGTTATAGATTCCGATGCTTCACTTCAGGTTTACTGTATCCCTCTGACCTTCTTATAGACGATGAAACACAGAAATGGCATCGGAATTAAATAGAAAATGCACAATGCCGACTTAAGTACAAGAAAACAGACTCTTCTTACTGTCTATGAATTGAACCATTCCTGTGACACTAAATATAGATTCCGATGCTTCACTTCAGGTTTGCTGTATCCCTCTGACCTTCTTATTGATGATGAACAACAGAAATTGCATCGGAATTAAATACAAAAGGCACAATGCCGACTTAGGTACAAGAAAACTGACTCTTCTTACTGTCTATGTTTGAACCATTCCTGTGACACTAGTTATAGATTCCGATGCTTCACTTCAGGTTTAGTGTAGTCCTCTGACCTTCTTATTGACGATGAAACACAGAAAGTGCATCGGAATTAAATACAAAAGGCACAATGGCGACTTATGTACAAGAAAACTGACTCTTCTTACTGTCTACGTTTTGAACCATTCCTGTGACACTAGCTATAGATTCCGATGCTTCACTTCAGGTTTACTGTATCCCTCTGACTTTCTTATTGACGATTAAAAACGGAAACTGCATCGGAATTAAATACAAAAGGCACAATGCCGACTTAAGTACAAGAAAACTGACTCTTCTTACAGTCTATGTTTTGAACCATTCCGGTGACACTTGTTATAGATTCCGATGCTTCACTTCAGGTTTACTGTATCCCTCTGAACTTCTTATTGACGATGAAATACAGATATTGCATCGGAATGAAATACAAATGGAACAATGACGACTTAAGTACAAGAAAACTGACTCTTCTTACTGTCTATGTTTTGAACCATTCCTGTGACACTAGTTACAGATTCCGATGCTTCACTTCAGGTTTACTGTATTCCTCTGACATTCTTATTGACGATGAAACACCGAAACTGCATCGGAATTAAATACAAAAGGCACAATGCCGACGTAAGTATAAGAAAACTGACTCTTCTTACTGTCTATGTTTTGACCATTCCTGTGACACTAGTTATCGATTCCGATGCTTCACTTCAGGTTCACTGTTTCCCTCTCACCTCCTTATTGACGATGAAACACTGAAATTGCATCGGAATTAAATACAAGAGGCACAATGTCGACTTAAGTACAAGAAAACTGACTCTTCTTACTGTCTTTGCTTTAAACCATTCCTGTGACAGTAGTTATAGATTCCGATGCTCCACTTCAGGTTTACTGTATCCCTCTGACCTTCTTATTGACGATGAAACACAGAAATTGCATCGGAATTAAATACAAAAGACACAATGCCGACTTAAGTACAAGTAAACTGACTCTTCTTACTGTCAATATTTTAAGCCATTCATGTGACACTAGTTATAGATTCCGATGCTTTACTCTAGATTTATCTGTATCCCTCTGACCTTCTTATTGACGATGAATCACAGAAATTGTTTCGGAATTAAATACAAAAGGCACAATGCCGACTTAAGTACAAGAAAACTGACTCTTCGGTATGTCTATGTTTTGAACCATTCCTGTGACACTAGTTATAGATGCCGATACTTCACTTCAGGTTAACTGTATCCCTCAGACCTCCTTATTGACTATGAAACACAGCCATTGCGTCGGAATTAAATAGAAAAGGCACAATGCCGAATTAAGTACAAGAAAACTGACTCTTCGTACTGTCTATGTTTTGAACGATTCCTGTGACACTAAATATTGATTCCGAAACTTCACTTCAGGTTTACTGTATCCCTTTTACCTTCTTATTGACGATGAAACACAGATATTGCATCGGAGTTAAATACAAAAGGCACTATGCCGAATTAAGTACAAGAAAACTGACTCTTCGTACTGTCTATGTTTTGAACCATTCCTGTGACACTAAATATTGATTCCGAAGCTTCACTTCAGGTGTACTGTATCCCTCTGACCTTCTTATTGACGATGAAACACAGAAATAGCATCGGAATGAAATACAAAAAGCACAATGCCGACTTAAGTACAAGAAAACTGACTCTTCTTACTGTCTATGCTTTGAACCATTCATGTGACGCTAGTTATAGATTCAGATGCTTCACTTCAGGTATACTGTATCCCTCTGGCCTTCTTATTGACGATGAAACACAGAAATTGCATCGGAATTAAATACAAAAGGCACAATGCCTACTTAAGTACAAGACAACTGACTCTTCTTAGCGTCAAAGTTTTGAACCATTCCTGTGACACTAGTAATAGATTCCGATGATTCACTTCTGGTTTACTGTATTCCTCTGACCTACTTATTGTTGATGAAACACAGAAATTGCATCGGAATTAAATACAAAAGGCACAATGCCGACTTAAGTACAAGAAAACTGACTCTTCTTACTGTCTATGATTTGAACCATTCGTGTGACACTAGTTATAGATTCCGATGCTTCACTTCAGGTTTACTTTATCCCTCGGACCTTCTTATTGACGATGAAACACAGAAATTGCATCGTAATTAAATACAAAAGGCACAATGCCGACTTATGTACAAGGAAACTGACTCGTCTTACTGTCTATATTTTGAACCATTCATGTGACACTAGTTATAGATTCCGATGCCTCACTTCAGGTTTACTGTATCACTCTGACCTTCTTATTGACGATGAAACACAGAAATTGCATCGGACTTAAATAGAAAAGGCACAATGCCGACTTAAGTACAAGAAAACTGACTCTTCTTACTGTCTATGTGTTGAACCATTCATGTGACATTAGTTATAGATTCCGATGCTTCACTTCAGGTTTACTGTATCCCTCTGACCTTCTTATTGACGATGAAACACAGAAATTGAACTGGAATTAAATGTAAAATGCACAATGCCGACTTAAGTTCAAGAAAACTGAATCTTCTTACTGTCTATGTTTTGAACCAATCCTGTGACACTAGTTATAGATTCCGATGCTTCACTTCAGGTTTACTGTATCCCTCTGACCTTCTTATGGACGATGAAACACAGAAATTGCATCGGAATTAAATACAAAAGGCACAATGCCGACTTAAGTACAAGATAACTGATTCTTCTTACTGTCTACGTTTTAAACCATTACTGTAACACTAGTTATAGATTCCGATGCTTCACTTCAGGCTTACTGTACCCTCTGACGACGTAATTGACGATGAAACACGGAAATTGCATCGGAATTAAATACAAAAGGGACAATACCAACTTAAGTATAAGAAAACTGACTCTTCTTACTGTCTATGTTTTGAACCATTCATGTGACACTAGTTATAGATTCCGATGCTTCACTTCAGGTTTAATGTATCCCTTGGACCTTCTTATTGACGACGAAACACGGAATTTGCATCGGAATGAAATTCAAAAGGCACAATGCCGACTTAAGTACAAGAAAACTGCCTCTTCTTAGTGTCTATGTTTTGAACCATTCCTGTGCCACTAGTTATAAATTCCGATGATTCACTTCAGGGTTACTCTATCCCTCTGATCTTCTTATTTACGATCAAACACAGATACTGCATCGTAATTAAATACAAAAGGCACAATGCCGACTTAAGTACAAGAAAACTGTCTCTTCTTACTGTCTATGTTTTGAACCATTCCTGTGACACTAGTAATAGATTCCGTTGCTTCACTTCAGGTTTACTGTATCCCTCTGACCTTCTTATTGACGATGAAACACAGAAATTGCATCGGAATTAAATACAAAAGGCACAATGCCGACTTAAGTACAAGAAAACTGACTCTTCTCACCGTCTATGTTTGAACTATTTCTGTGACACTAGTTATGGATTCCGATGCTTCACTTCCGGTTTACTGTATCCCTCTGACCTTCTTATTGACGATGAAATCACAGAAATAGCATCGGAATTAAATACAAAAGGCACAATGCCGACTTAAGTACAAGATAACAGACTCTTCTTACAGTCTATGGGTTGAACCATTCATGTGACAATAGTTATAGATTCCGATGCTTCACTTCAGGTTTACTGTATCCCTCTGACCTTTTTATTGACGATGAATCACAGAAATTGCATCGGAATTAAATACAGAAGGCACAATGCCGACTTAAGTACAAGAAAACTGACTCTTCTTACTGTCTATGTATTAACCATTCCTGTGACACTAGTTATAGATTCCGATGCTCCTCTTCGGGTTTACTGTATCCCTCTGACCTTCTTATTGACGATGAAACACAGAAATTTCATCGGAATTAAATACAAAAGGCACAATTCCGACTTAAGTACAAGAAAACTGACTCTTCTTACTGTCTATGTTTTGAACCATTCCTGTGACACTAGTTATAGATTCGGATGCTTCACCTCAGGTTTACTGTATCCCTCTGACCTTCTTATTGACGATGAAACACAGAAATTGCAACGGAATTAAATACAAAGGGCACAATGCCGACTTAAGTAGAAGAAAACTGACTCTTCTTCCTGTCTATGTATTGAACCATTCCTGTGACACTAGTTATAGATTCCGATGCTTCACTTCAGGTTTACTGTATACCTCTGACCTTCTTATTGACGACGAAACACAGAAATTGCATTGGAATTAAATACAAATGGCACAATGTCGACTTAAGTACAAGAAAACTGACTCTTCTTACTGTCTAAGTTCTGAACCATTCCTTTGACGCTAGTTATAGATTCATATGCTTCACTTCAGGTGTACTGTATCCCTCTGACCTTCTTATTGTTGATGAAACACAGAAATTGCATCGGAATTAAATACAAAAGGCACAATGCCGACATAAGTACAAGAAAAGTGACTCTTCTTACTGTCTATGTTTTGAACCATTTCTGTGACACTAGTTATAGATTCCGATGCTTCACTTCAGGTTTACTGTATCCCTCTGACCTTCATATTGACGATGAAACATACAAATTGCATCGGAATTGAATAGAAAAGGAACAATGCCGACTTAAGTACAAGAAAACTGACTCTTCGTACTGTCTATGTTTTGAACCATTCCTGTGACACTAAATATTGATTCCGAAGCTTCACTTCAGGTTTACTGTATCCCTCTGACCTTCTTATTGACGATGAAAGACAGAAATTCCTCGGAATTAAATACAAAAAGCACAATGCCGACTTAAGTACAAGGAAACTGACTCTTCTCACTGTCTATGTTTGGAACCATTCATGTGACACTAGTTATAGATTCCGATGCTTCACTTGAGGTTTACTGTGTCCCTCTGGCCTTCTTATTGACGATGAAACTCCGAAATTGCATCGGAATTAAATACAAAAGGCACAATGCCGACTTAAGTACAAGAAAACTGACTCTTTTTACTGTCTATATTTTGAACCATTCATGTGACACTAGTTATAGATTCCGATGCTTCACTTCAGGTTTACTGTATCCCTCTGACCTTCTTATTGACGATGAAACACAGAAATTGCATCGGAATTAAATACAAAAGGCACAATGCCGACTTAAGTACAAGAAAACTGACTCTTCTTACTGTCTATGTTTGAACCATTTCTGTGACACTAGTTATAGATTCCGATGCTTCACTTCCGGTTTACTGTATCCCTCTGACCTTCTTATTGACGATGAAATCACAGAAAAAGCATCGGAATTAAATACAAAAGGCACAATGCCGACTTAAGTACAAGATAACAGACTCTTCTTACAGTCTATGGGTTGAACCATTCATGTGACACTAGTTATAGATTCCGATGCTTCACTTCAGGTTTACTGTATCCCTCTGACCTTCTTATTGACGATGAATCACAGAAATTGCATCGGAATTAAATACAGAAGGCACAATGCCGACTTAAGTACAAGAAAACTGACTCTTCTTACTGTCTATGTTTTAACCATTCCTGTGACACTAGTTATAGATTCCGATGCTTCACTTCGGGTTTACTGTATCCCTCTGACCTTCTTATTGACGGTGAAACACAGAAATTTCATCGGAATTAAATACAAAAGGCACAATTCCGACTTAAGTACAAGAAAACTGACTCTTCTTACTGTCTATGTTTTGAACCATTCCTGTGACACTAGTTATAGATTCCGATGTTTCACCTCAGGTTTACTGTATCCCTCTGACCGTCTTATTGACGATGAAACACAGAAATTGCAACGGAATAAAATACAAAAGGCACAATGCCGACTTAAGTAGAAGAAAACTGACTCTTCTTCCTGTCTATGTATTGAACCATTCCTGTGACACTAGTTATAGATTCCGATGCTTCACTTCAGGTTTACTGTATCCCTCTGACCTTCTTATTGACGACGAATCACAGAAATTGCATCGGAATTAAATACAAATTGCACAATGCCGCCTTAAGTACAAGAAAACTGACTCTTCTTATTGTCTAAGTTTTAAACAATTCCTGTGACACTAGTTATAGATTCTGATGCTTCACTTCAGGTTTACTGTATCCCTCTGACATTCTTGTTGACGATGAAACACAGGAATTGCATCGGAATTAAATACAAAAAGCACAATGCCGACTTAAGTACAAGAAAACTGACTCTTCTTACTGTCTAAGTTCTGAACCATTCCTTTGACACTAGTTATAGATTCCGATGCTTCACTTCAGGTTTACTGTATCCCTCTGACCTTCTTATTGTTGATGAAACACAGAAATTGCATCGGAATTAAATACAAAAGGCACAATGCCGACTTAAGTACAAGAAAACTGACTCTTCTTACTGTCTATGTTTTAACCATTCCTGTGACACTAGTTATAGATTCCGATGCTTCACTTCAGGTTTACTGTATCCCTCTGACCTTCATATTGACGATGAAACATACAAATTGCATCGGAATTGAATAGAAAAGGAACAATGCAGACTTAAGTACAAGGAAACTGACTCTTCGTA
This sequence comes from Schistocerca serialis cubense, assembly GCF_023864345.2. Classification (NCBI taxonomy): domain Eukaryota; kingdom Metazoa; phylum Arthropoda; class Insecta; order Orthoptera; family Acrididae; genus Schistocerca; species Schistocerca serialis. Next base: position 11,270,935 of record NC_064647.1, read on the forward strand.
CTTTCTATGTTTTGAACCATTCCTGTGACACTAAATATTGATTCCGGAGCTTCACTTCAGGTTTACTGTATCCCTCTGACCTTCTTATTGACGATGAAACACAGAAATTGCATCGGAATTAAATACAAAAAGCACAATGCCGACTTAAGTACAAGAAAACTGACTCTTCTTACTGTCTATGTTTTGAACCATTTCTGTGACACTAGTTATAGATTCCGATGCTTCACTTCAGGTTTAGTGTATCCCTCTGACCTTCATATTGACGATGAAGCATACAAATTGCATCGGAATTGAATAGAAAAGGAACAATGCCGACTTAAGTACAAGAAAACTAACTCTTCGTACTGTCTATGTTTTGAACCATTCCTGTGACACTAAATATTGATTCCGAAGCTTCACTTCAGGTTTACTGTATCCCTCTGACCTTCTTATTGACGATGAAACACAGAAATTGCATCGGAATTAAATACAAAAGGCACAATGCCGACTTAAGTACAAGAAAACTGACTCTTCTTACTGTCTATGTTTGAACCATTTCTGTGACACTAGTTATAGATTCCGATGCTTCACTTCCGGTTTACTATATCCCTCTGACCTTCTTATTGACGATGAAATCACAGAAATAGCATCGGAATTAAATACAAAAGGCACAATGCCGACTTAAGTACAAGATAACAGACTCTTCTTACAGACTATGGGTTGAACCATTCATGTGACACTAGTTATAGATTCCGATGCTTCACTTCAGGTTTACTGTATCCCTCTGACCTTCTTATAGACGATGAATCACAGAAATCGCATCGGAATTAAATACAGAAGGCACAATGCCGACTTAAGTACAAGAAAACTGACTCTTCTTACTGTCTATGTTTTAACCATTCCTGTGACACTAGTTATAGATTCCGATGCTTCACTTCGGGTTTACAGTATCCCTCTGACCTTCTTATTGACGATGAAATACAGAAATATCATCGGAATTAAATACAAAAGGCACAATTCAGACTTAAGTACAAGAAAACTGACTCTTCTTACTGTCTATGTTTGAACCATTCCTGTGACACTAGTTATAGATTCCGATGCTTCACCTCAGGTATACTGTATCCCTCTGACCTTCTTATTGACGATGAAACACAGAAATTGCAACGGAATTAAATACAAAAGGCACAATGCCGACTTAAGTAGAAGGAAACTGACTCTTCTTCCTGTCTATGTATTGAACCATTCCTGTGACACTAGTTACAGATTCCGATACTTCACTTCAGGTTTACTGTATCCCTCTGACCTTCTTATTGACGACGAAACACAGAAATTGCATCGGAATTAAATACAAATGGCACAATGCCGACTTAAGTACAAGAAAACTGACTCTTCTTATTGTCTAAGTTTTAAACCATTCCTGTGACACTAGTTATATATTCTGATGCTTCACTTCAGGTTTACTGTATCCCTCTGACCTTCTTGTTGACGATGAAACACAGGAATTGCATCGGAATTAAATACAAAAAGCACAATGCCGACTTAAGTACAAGAAAACTGACTCTTCTTACTGTCTAAGTTCTGAACCATTCCTTTGACACTAGTTATAGATTCATATGCTTCACTTCAGGTGTACTGTATCCCTCTGACCTTCTTATTGTTGATGAAACACAGAAATTGCATCGGAATTAAATACAAAAGGCACAATGCCGACTTAAGTACAAGAAAACTGACTCTTCTTACTGTCTATGTTTTGAACCATTTCTGTGACACTAGTTATAGATTCCGATGCTTCACTTCAGGTTTACTGTATCCCTCTGACCTTCATATTGACGATGAAACATACAAATTGCATCGGAATTGAATAGAAAAGGAACTATGCAGACTTAAGTACAAGGAAATTGACTCTTCGTACTTTCTATGCTTTGAACCATTCCTGTGACACTAAATATTGATTCCGAAACTTAACTTCAGGTTTACTGTATCCCTCTTACCTTCTTATTGACGATGAAACACAGATATTGCATCGGAGTTAAATACAAAAGGCACTATGCCGAATTAAGTACAAGAAAACTGACTCTTCGTACTGTCTATGTTTTGAACCATTCCTGTGACACTAAATATTGATTCCGAAGCTTCACTTCAGGTGAACTGTATCCCTCTGACCTTCTTATTGACGATGAAACACAGAAATTGCATCGGAATTAAATACAAAAAGCACAATGCCGACTTAAGTACAAGAAAACTGACTCTTCTTACTGTCTAAGTTCTGAACCATTCCTTTTACACTAGTTATAGATTCATATGCTTCACTTCAGGTGTACTGTATCCATCTGACCTTCTTATTGTTGATGAAACACAGAAATTGCATCGGAATTAAATACAAAAGGCACAATGCCGACTTAAGTACAAGAAAACTGACTCTTCTTACTGTCTATGCTTTGTACCATTCATGTGTTGCTAGTTATAGATTCAGATGCTTCACTTCAGGTATCCTGTATCCCTCTGGCCTTCTTATTGACGATGAAACACAGAAATTGCATCGGAATTAAATACAAAAGGCACAATGCCTACTTAGGTACAAGACAACTGACTCTTCTTAGCGTCAAAGGTTTGAACCATTCCTGTGACACTAGTAATAGATTCCGATGATTCACTTCAGGTTTACTGTATTCCTCTGACCTACTTATTGTTGATGAAACACAGAAATTGCATCGGAATTAAATACAAAAGGCACAATGCCGACTTAAGTACAAGAAAACTGACTCTTCTTACTGTCTATGATTTGAACCATTCCTGTGACACTAGTTATAGATTCCGATGCTTCACTTCAGGTTTACTGTATCCCTCGGACCTTCTTATTGACGATGAAACACAGAAATTGCATCGTAATTAAATACAAAAGGCACAATGCCGACTTATGTACAAGAAAACTGACTCATCTTACTGTCTATATTTTGAACCATTCATGTGACACTAGTTATAGATTCCGATGCCTCACTTCAGGTTTACTGTATCACTCTGACCTTGTTATTGACGATGAAACACAGATATTGCATCGGACTTAAATACAAAAGGCACAATGCCGACTTAAGTACAAGAAAACTGACTCTTCTTACTGTCTATGTGTTGAACCATTCATTTGACATTAGTTATAGATTCCGATGCTTCACTTCAGGCTTACTGTATCCCTCTGACCTTCTTATTGACGATGAAACACAGAAATTGAACTGGAATTAAATGTAAAATGCACAATGCCGACTTAAGTTCAAGAAAACTGAATCTTCTTACTGTCTACGTTTTGAACCATTCCTGTGACACTAGTTATAGATTCCGATGCTTCACTTCAGGTTTACTGTATCCCTCTGACCTTCTTATGGACGATGAAACACAGAAATTGCATCGGAATTAAATACAAAAGGCACAATGCCGACTTAAGTACAAGATAACTGACTCTTCTTACTGTCTACGTTTTAAACCATTCCTGTAACACTAGTAATAGATTCCGATGCTTCACTTCAGGCTTACTGTACCCTCTGACGACCTAATTGACGATGAAACACGGAAAATGCATCGGAATTAAATACAAAAGGGACAATACCAACTTAAGTACAAGAAAACTGCCTCTTCTTAATGTCTATGTTTTGAACCATTCCTGTGCCACTAGTTATAGATTCCGATGCTTCATTTCAGGCTTACTCTATCCCTCTGATCTTATTATTTACGATCAAACACAGATACTGCATCGTAATTAAATACTAAAGGCACAATGCCGACTTAAGTACAAGAAAACTGACTCTTCTTACTGTCTATGTTTTGAACCATTCCTGTGACACTAGTAATAGATTCCGTTGCTTCACTTCAGGTTTACTGTATCCCTCTGACCTTCTTATTGACGATGAAACACAGAAATTGCATCGGAATTAAATACAAAAGGCACAATGCCGGCTTAAGTACAAGAAAACTGACGCTTCTTACTGTCTATATTTTGAACCATTCATGTGGTACTAGTTATAGATTCCGATGCTTCACTTCAGGTTTACTGTATCCCTCTGACCTTCTTATTGACGATGAAACACAGAAATTGCATCGGAATTAAATACAAAAGGCACAATGCCGACTTAAGTACAAGAAAACTGACTCTTCTCACTGTCTATGTTTGAACCATTTCTGTGACGCTAGTTAGAGATTCCGATTTTTCACTTCCGGTTTACTGTATCCCTCTGACCTTCTTATTGACGATGAAATCACAGACATAGCATCGGAATTAAATACAAAAGGCACAATGCCGACTTAAGTACATGATAACAGACTCTTCTTACAGTCTATGGGTTGAACCATTCATGTGACAATAGTTATAGATTCCGATGCTTCACTTCAGGTTTACTGTATCCCTCTGACCTTCTTATTGACGATGAATCACAGAAATTGCATCGGAATTAAATACAGAAGGCACAATGCCGACTTAAGTACAAGAAAACTGACTCTTCTTACTGTCTATGTTTTAACCATTCCTGTGACACTAGTTATAGATTCCGATGCTCCTCTTCGGGTTTACTGTATCCCTCTGACCTTCTTATTGACGGTGAAACACAGAAATTGCAACGGAATTAAATACAAAAGGCACAATGCCGACTTAAGTAGAGAAAACTGACTCTTCTTCCTGTCTATGTATTGAACCATTCCTGTGACACTAGTTATAGATTCCGATGCTTCACTTCAGGTTTACTGTATACCTCTGACCTTCTTATTGACAACGAAACACAGAAATTGCATTGGAATTAAATACAAAAAGCACAATGCCGACTTAAGTACAAGAAAACTGACTCTTCTTACTATCTACACTCCTGGAAATGGAAAATAGAACACATTGACACCGGTGTGTCAGACCCACCATACTTGCTCCGGACACTGCGAGCGGGCTGTACAAGCAATGATCACACGCACGGCACAGCGGACACACCAGGAACAGCGGTGTTGGCCGTCGAATGGCGCTAGCTGCGCAGCATTTGTGCACCGCCGCCGTCAGTGTCAGCCAGTTTGCCGTGGCATACGGAGCTCCATCGCAGTCTTTAACACTGGTAGCATGCCGCGACAGCGTGGACGTGTACCGTATGTGCAGTTGACGGACTTTGAGCGAGGGCATATAGTGGGCAACGCGGGGGGCCGGGTGGACGTACCGCCGAATTGCTAAACACGTGGGGCGTGAGGTCTCCACAGTACATCGATGTTGTCGCCAGTGGTCGGCGGAAGGTGCACGTGCCCGTCGACCTGGGAGCGGACCGCAGCGACGCACGGATGCACGCTAAGACCGTAGGATTCTACGCAGTGCCGTAGGGGACCGCACCGCCACTTCCCAGCAAATTAGGGACACTGTTGCTCCTGGGGTATCGGCGAGGACCATTCGCAACCGTCTCCATGAAGCTGGGCTACGGTCCCGCACACCGTTAGGCCGTCTTCCGCTCACGCCCCAACATCGTGCAGCCCGCCTCCAGTGGTGTCGTGACAGGCGTGAATGGAGGGACGAATGGAGACGTGTCGTCTTCAGCGATGAGAGTCGCTTCTGCCTTGGTGCCAATGATGGTCGTATGCGTGTTTGGCGCCGTGCAGGTGAGCGCCACAATCAGGACTGCATACGACCGAGGCACACAGGGCCAACACCCGGCATCATGGTGTGGGGAGCGATCTCCTACACTGGCCGTACACCACTGGTGATCGTCGAGGGGACACTGAATAGTGCACGGTACATCCAAAACGTCATCGAACCCATCGTTCTACCATTCCTAGACCGGCAAGGGAACTTGCTGTTCCAACAGGACAATGCACTTCCGCATGTATCCCGTGCCACCCAACGTGCTCTAGAAGGTGTAAGTCAACTACCCTGGCCAGCAAGATCTCCGGATCTGTCCCCCATTGAGCATGTTTGGGACTGGATGAAGCGTCGTCTCACGCGGTCTGCACGTCCAGCACGAACGCTGGTCCAACTTAGGCGCCAGGTGGAAATGGCATGGCAAGCCGTTCCACAGGACTACATCCAGCATCTCTACGATCGTCTCCATGGGAGAATAGCAGCCTGCATTGCTACGAAAGGTGGATATACACTGTACTAGTGCCGACATTGTGCATGCTCTGTTGCCTGTGTCTATGTGCCTGTGGTTCTGTCAGTGTGATCATGTGATGTATCTGACCCCAGGAATGTGTCAATAAAGTTTCCCCTTCCTGGGACAATGAATTCACGGTGTTCTTATTTCAATTTCCAGGAGTGTATGTTTTGAACCATTTCTGTGACACTAGTTATAGATTCCGATGCTTCACTTCAGGTTTACTGTATCCCTCTGACCTTCATATTGACGATGAAACATACAAATTGCATCGGAATTGAATAGAAAAGGAACAATGCCGACTTAAGTACAAGAAATCTGACTCTTCGTACTGTCTATGTTTTGAACCATTCCTGTGACACTAAATATTGATTCCGAAGCTTCACTTCAGGTTTACTGTATCCCTCTGACCTTCTTATTGACGATGAAACACAGAAATTGCATCGGAATTAAATACAAAAAGCACAATGCCGACTTAAGTACAAGAAAACTGACTTTTCTTACTGTCTATGTTTGGAACCATTCATGTGACACTAGTTATAGATTCCGACGCTTCACTTGAGGTTTACTGTGTCCCTCTGGCCTTCTTATTGACGATGAAACTCCGAAATTGCATCGGAATTAAATACAAAAGGCACAATGCCGACTTAAGTACAAGAAAACTGACTCTTCTTACTGTCTATATTTTGAACCATTCATGTGACACTAGTTATAGATTCCGATGCTTCACTTCAATTTTACTGTATCCCTCTGACCTTCTTATTGACGATGAAACACAGAAATTGCATCGGAATTAAATACAAAAGGCACAATGCCGACTTAAGTACAAGAAAACTGACTCTTCTTACTGTCTATGTTTGAACCATTTCTGTGACACTAGTTATAGATTCCGATGCTTCACTTCCGGTTTACTATATCCCTCTGACCTTCTTATTGACGATGAAATCACAGAAATAGCATCGGAATTAAATACAAAAGGCACAATGCCGACTTAAGTACAAGATAACAGACTCTTCTTACAGTCTATGGGTTGAACCATTCATGTGACACTAGTTATAGATTCCGATGCTTCACTTCAGGTTTACTGTATCCCTCTGACCTTCTTATTGACGATGAATCACAGAAATTGCATCGGAATTAAATACAGAAGGCACAATGCCGACATAAGTACAAGAAAACTGACTCTTCTTACTGTCTATGTTTTAACCATTCCTGTGACACTAGTTATAGATTCCGATGCTTCACTTCGGGTTTACTGTATCCCTCTGACCTTCTTATTGACGATGAAACACAGAAATTTCATCGGAATTAAATACAAAAGGCACAATGCCGACATAAGTACAAGAAAACTGACTCTTCTTACTGTCTATGTTTTAACCATTCCTGTGACACTAGTTATAGATTCCGATGTTTCATCTCAGGTTTACTGTATCCCTCTGACCTTCTTATTGACGACGAAACACAGAAATTGCATCGGAATTAAATACAAATGGCACAATGCCGACTTAAGTACAAGAAAACTGACTCTTCTTATTGTCTAAGTTTTAAACCATTCCTGTGACACTAGTTATAGATTCTGATGCTTCACTTCAGGTTTACTGTATCCCTCTGACCTTCATATTGACGATGAAACATACAAATTGCATCGGAATTGAATAGAAAAGGAACAATGCAGACTTAAGTACAAGGAAACTGACTCTTCGTACTTTCTATGTTTTGAACCATTCCTGTGACACTAAATATTGATTCCGGAGCTTCACTTCAGGTTTACTGATCCCTCTGACCTTCTTATTGACGATGAAACACAGAAATTGCATCGGAATTAATTACAAAAAGCACAATGCCGACTTAAGTACAAGAAAACATACTCTTCTTACTGTCTATGTTTTGAACCATTTCTGTGACACTAGTTATAGATTCCGATGCTTCACTTCAGGTTTAGTGTATCCCTCTGACCTTCATATTGACGATGAAACATACAAATTGCATCGGAATTGAATAGAAAAGGAACAATGCCGACTTAAGTACAAGAAAACTAACTCTTCGTACTGTCTATGTTTTGAACCATTCCTGTGACACTAAATATTGATTCCGAAGCTTCACTTCAGGTTTACTGTATCCCTCTGACCTTCTTATTGACGATGAAACACAGAAATTGCATCGGAATTAAATACAAAAAGCACAATGCCGACTTAAGTACAAGAAAACTGACTCTTCTTACTGTCTATGTTTGGAACCATTCATGTGACACTAGTTATAGATTCCGATGCTTCACTTGTGGTTTACTGTGTCCCTCTGGCCTTCTTATTGACGGTGAAACTCCGAAATTGCATCGGAATTAATTACGAAAGGCACAATGCCATCTTAGGCACAAGAAAACTGACTCTTCTTACTGTCTAAGTTTTCAACCATTCCTGTGACACTAGTAATAGAGTCCGATGCTTCACTTCTGGTTTACTGTATCCCTCTGACATTCTTATTGTTGATGAAACACAGAAATTGCATCGGAATTAAATACAAAAGGCACAATGCCGACTTAAGTACAAGAAAACTGACTCTTCTTACTGTCTATATTTTGAACCATTCATGTGACACTAGTTATAGATTCCGATGCTTCACTTCAGGTTTATTGTATCCCTCTGACCTTCTTATTGACGATGAAACACAGAAATTGCATCGGAATTAAATACAAAAGGCACAATGCCGACTTAAGTACAAGAAAACTGACTCTTCTTACTGTCTATGTTTGAACCATTTCTGTGACACTAGTTATAGATTCCGATGCTTCACTTCCGGTTTACTGTATCCCTCTGACCTTCTTATTGACGATGAAATCACAGAAATAGCATCGGAATTAAATACAAAAGGCACAATGCCGACTTAAGTACAAGATAACAGACTCTTCTTACAGTCTATGGGTTGAACCATTCATGTGACACTAGTTATAGATTCCGATGCTTCACTTCAGGTTTACTGTATCCCTCTGACCTTCTTATAGACGATGAATCACAGAAATCGCATCGGAATTAAATACAGAAGGCACAATGCCGACTTAAGTACAAGAAAACTGACTCTTCTTACTGTCAATGTTTTAACCATTCCTGAGACACTAGTTATAGATTCCGATGCTTCACTTCGGGTTTACAGTATCCCTCTGACCTTCTTATTGACGATGAAACACAGAAATTTCATCGGAATTAAATACAAAAGGCACAATGCCGACTTAAGTAGAAGAAAACTGACTCTTCTTCCTGTCTATGTATTGAACCATTCCTGTACACTAGTTATAGATTCCGATACTTCACCTCAGGTTTACTGTATCCCTCTGACCTTCTTATTGACGACGAAACACAGAAATTGCATCGGAATTAAATACAAATGGCACAATGCCGACTTAAGTACAAGAAAACTGACTCTTCTTATTGTCTAAGTTTTAAACCATTCCTGTGACACTAGTTATAGATTCTGATGCTTCACTTCAGGTTTACTGTATCCCTCTGACCTTCTTGTTGACGATGAAACACAGGAATTGCATCGGAATTAAATACAAAAAGCACAATGCCGACTTAAATACAAGAAAACTGACTCTTCTTACTGTCTAAGTTCTGAACCATTCCTTTGACACTAGTTATAGATTCATATGCTTCACTTCAGGTTTACTGTATCCCTCTGACCTTCTTATTGACGATGAAACACAGAAATTGCATCGGAATTAAATACAAAAAGCACAATGCCGACTTAAGTACAAGAAAACTGACTCTTCTTACTGTCTATGTTTTGAACCATTTCTGTGACACTAAATATTGATTCCGAAGCTTCACTTCAGGTTTACTGTATCCCTCTGACCTTCTTATTGACGATGAAACACAGAAATTGCATCGGAATTATATACAAAAAGCACAATGCCGACTTAAGTACAAGAAAACTGACTCTTCTTACTGTCTATGTTTGGAACCATTCATGTGACACTAGTTATAGATTCCGATGCTTCACTTGAGGTTTACTGTGTCCCTCTGGCCTTCTTATTGACGATGAAACTCCGAAATTGCATCGGAATTAATTACGAAAGGCACAATGCCATCTTAGGCACAAGAAAACTGACTCTTCTTACTGTCTAAGTTTTCAACCATTCCTGTGACACTAGTAATAGAGTCCGATGCTTCACTTCTGGTTTACTGTATCCCTCTGACATTCTTATTGTTGATGAAACACCGAAATTGCATCGGAATTAAATACAAAAGGCACAATGCCGACTTAAGTACAAGAAAACTGACTCTTCTTACTGTCTATATTTTGAACCATTCATGTGACACTAGTTATAGATTCCGATGCTTCACTTCAGGTTTATTGTATCCCTCTGACCTTCTTATTGACGATGAAACACAGAAATTGCATCGGAATTAAATACAAAAGGCACAATGCCGACTTAAGTACAAGAAAACTGACTCTTCTTACTGTCTATGTTTGAACCATTTCTGTGACACTAGTTATAGATTCCGATGCTTCACTTCCGGTTTACTGTATCCCTCTGACCTTCTTATTGACGATGAAATCACAGAAATAGCATCGGAATTAAATACAGAAGGCACAATGCCGACTTAAGTACAAGAAAACTGACTCTTCTTACTGTCTATGTTTTAACCATTCCTGTGACACTAGTTATAGATTCCGATGCTTCACTTCGGGTTTACAGTATCCCTCTGACCTTCTTATTGACGATGAAACACAGAAATTTCATCGGAATTAAATACAAAAGGCACAATTCCGACTTAAGTACAAGAAAACTGACTCTTCTTACTGTCTATGTTTTGAACCATTCCTGTGACACTAGTTATAGATTCCGATGCTTCACCTCAGGTTTACTGTATCCCTCTGACCTTCTTATTGACGATGAAACACAGAAATTGCAACGGAATTAAATACAAAAGGCACAATGCCGACTTAAGTAGAAGAAAACTGACTCTTCTTCCTGTCTATGTATTGAACCATTCCTGTACACTAGTTATAGATTCCGATACTTCACCTCAGGTTTACTGTATCCCTCTGACCTTCTTATTGACGACGAAACACAGAAATTGCATCGGAATTAAATACAAATGGCACAATGCCGACTTAAGTACAAGAAAACTGACTCTTCTTATTGTCTAAGTTTTAAACCATTCCTGTGACACTAGTTATAGGTTCTGATGCTTCACTTCAGGTTTACTGTATCCCTCTGACCTTCTTGTTGACGATGAAACACAGGAATTGCATCGGAATTAAATACAAAAAGCACAATGCCGACTTAAATACAAGAAAACTGACTCTTCTTACTGTCTAAGTTCTGAACCATTCCTTTGACACTAGTTATAGATTCATATGCTTCACTTCAGGTTTACTGTATCCCTCTGACCTTCTTATTGACGATGAAACACAGAAATTGCATCGGAATTAAATACAAAAAGCACAATGCCGACTTAAGTACAAGAAAACTGACTCTTCTTACTGTCTATGTTTTGAACCATTTCTGTGACACTAGTTATAGATTCCGATGCTTCACTTCAGGTTTAGTGTATCCCTCTGACCTTCATATTGACGATGAAACATACAAATTGCATCGGAATTGAATAGAAAAGGAACAATGCCGACTTAAGTACAAGAAAACTGACTCTTCGTACTGTCGATGCTTTGAACCATTCCTGTGACACTAAATATTGATTCCGAAGCTTCACTTCAGGTTTACTGTATCCCTCTGACCTTCTTATTGACGATGAAACACAGAAATTGCATCGGAATTAAATACAAAAAGCACAATGCCGATTTAAGTACAAGAAAACTGACTCTTCTTACTGTCTATGTTTGGAACCATTCATGTGACACTAGTTATAGATTCCGATGCTTCACTTCAGGTTTACTGTGTCCCTCTGGCCTTCTTATTGACGATGAAACTCCGAAATTGCATCGGAATTAATTACGAAAGGCACAATGCCTACTTAAGCACAAGAAAACTGACTCTTCTTTCTGTCTAAGTTTGCAACCACTCCTGCGACACTAGTAATAGAGTCCGATGCTTCACTTCTGGTTTACAGTATCCCCCTGACATTCTTATTGTTGATGAAACACAGAAATTGCTTCGGAATTAAATACAAAAGGCACAATGACGACTTAAGTACAAGAAAACTGTCTCTTCTTAATGTCTATATTTTGAACCATTCATGTGACACTAGTTATAGATTCCGATGCTTCACTTCAGGTTTACTGTATCCCTCTGACCTTATTGACGATGAAACACAGAAATTGCATCGGAATTAAATACAATAGGCATAATGCCGACTTAAGTACAAGAAAACTGACTCTTCTCACTGTCCATGTTTTGAACCATTCCTGTGACACTAGTTATAGATTCCGATGTTTCACTTCCGGTTTACTGTATCCCTCCGACCTTCTTATTGACGATCAAACACAGAAATAGCATCGGAATTAAATACAAAAGGCACAATGAAGACCTAAGTACAAGATAACTGACTCTTCTTTCTGTCTATGTGTTGAACCATTCATGTGACACTAGTTATAGATTCCGATGCTTCACTTCAGGTTTACTGTATCCCTCTGACCTTCATATTGACTATGAATCAAAGAAATTGCATCGGAATTAAATACAGAAGGCACAATGCCGACTTAAGTACAAGAAAACTGACTCTTCTTACTGTCTATGTTTTAACCATTCCTGTGACACTAGTTATAGATTCCGATGCTTCACTTCAGGTTTACTGTATCCCTCTGTCCTTCTTATTGAAGAGGAAACACAGAAATTGCATGCGAATTAAATACAAAGGGCACAATGCCGACTTAAGTACAAGAAAACTGACTCTTCTTACTGTTTATGTTTTGAACCATTCCTGTGACACTAGTTATAGATTCCGATGCTTCACTTCAGGTTTACTGTATCCCTCTGACCTTCTTATTGACGAAGAAACACAGAAATATCATCGGAATTAAATACAAAAGGCACAATGCCGACTTAAGTAGAAGAAAACTGACTCTTCTTACTGTCTATGATTTGAACCATTCCTGTGACACTAGTTATAGATTCCGATGCTTCACTTCAGGTGTACTGTATCCCTCTGACCTTCTTATTGACGATGAAACACAGAAATTGCATCGGAATTAAATACAAATGGCACAATGCCGACTTAAGTACAAGATAACTGACTCTTCTTATTGTCTAAGTTTTGAACCATTCCTGTGACACTAGTTATAGATTCCGATGCTTTACTTCAGCTTTACTGTATCCCTCTGACCTTCTTTTTGACGATGAAGCACAGAAATTGCATAGGAATTAAAATCTAAAATGCACAATTCCGACTTAAGTACAAGAAAACTGACTCTTTTTACTGTCTACGTTTTGAACCATTCCTGTGACACTAGTTATAGATTCCGATGCTTCACTTCAGGTTTACTGTATCCCTCTGACCTTCTTATTGACAATGAAACACAGAAATTGCATCGGAAAGAAATACAAAAGGCACAATGCCGACTTAAGTAAAAGATAACTGACTCTTCTTACTGTCTATGTTTTAAACCATTCCTGTAACACTAGTTATCGATTCCGATGCTTGACTTCAGGTTTACTCTACCCTCTGACGATCTTATTGACGATGAAACACAGAAATTGCATCGGAATTAAATACAAAAGGGACAATGCCAACTTAAGTTTAAGAAAACTGACTCTTCTTACTGTCTATGTTTTGAACCATTCATGTGACACTACTTATAGATTCCGATGCTTCACTTCAGGTTTAATGTATCCCTTGACCTTCTTATTGACGACGAAACACGGAATTTGCATCGGAATGAAATTCAAAAGGCACAATGCCGACTTAAGTACAAGAAAACTGACTCTTCTTACTGTCTATATTTTGAACCATTCCTGTGACACTAGTTATAGATTCCTATGCTTCACTTCAGGTTTACTCTATCTCTCTGACCTTCTTATTTACGATGAAACACAGATATTGCATCGGAATTAAATACAAAATGCACAATGCCGACTTAAGTACAAGAAAACTGACTCTTCCTACTGTCAATGTTTTGAACCATTCCTGTGACACTAAATATAGATTCCGTTGCTTCACTTCAGGTTTACTGTATCCCTCTGACCTTCTTATTGACGATCAAACACAGAAATTGCATCGGAATTAAATACAAAAGGCACAATGCCGACTTAAGTACAAGAAAACTGACTCTTGTTACTGTCTATATTTTCAACCATTCATGAGCAATAGTTATAGATTCCGATGCTTCACTTCCGGCTTACTGTATCCCTCTGACCCTCTTATTGACGATGAAACACAGAAATAGCATCGGACTTAAATACAAAAGGCAAAATGCCGACTTACGTAGAATAAAACTGACTCTTCTTCCCGTCTATGATTTGAACCATTCCTGTGACACTAGTTATAGATTCCGATGCTTCACTTCAGGTTTACTCTATCCCTTTGACCTTCTTATTGACGATGAAACACAGAAATTGCATCGGAATTAAATAGAAATGGCACAATGCCGACTTAAGTACAAGATAACTGACTCTTCTTACTGTCTATGTTTTGAACCATACCGGTGACACTAGTTATAGATTCCGATGCTTCACTTCAGGTTTACTGTATCCCTCTGACCTTCTTATTGACGATGAAACACAGAAATTGCATCGGAATTAAATACAAAAGGCACAATGCCGACTTAAGTACAAGATGACTGACTCTTCTTACTGTCTATGTTTTGAACCATTCCTGTGACACTAGTTATAGATTCCGATGCTTCACTTCAGGTTTACTGTACCCTCTGACGATCTTATTGACGAAGAAACACAGAAATTGCATCGGAATTAAATACAAAAGTTTCAATGCCACCTTAAGTACAAGAAAACTGTCTCTTCTTACTGTCTATGTTTTGAACCATTCATGTGACACTACTTATAGATTCCGATGCTTCAATTCAGGTTTAATGTATCCCTTGGACCTTCTTATTGACGACGAAACACAGAAATTGCATCGGAATTAAATACAAAAGGCACAATGCCGACTTAAGTACAAGATAACTGACTCTTCTTATTGTCTAAGTTTTGAACCATTCCTGTGACACTAGTTATAGATTCCGATGCTTTACTTCAGCTTTACTGTATCCCTCTGACCTTCTTATTGACGATGAAACACAGAAATTGCATCGGAATGAAAT
Organism: Schistocerca serialis cubense; assembly: GCF_023864345.2. Taxonomy (NCBI): domain Eukaryota; kingdom Metazoa; phylum Arthropoda; class Insecta; order Orthoptera; family Acrididae; genus Schistocerca; species Schistocerca serialis. The sequence goes on from NC_064647.1 coordinate 11,286,225, forward strand.
TCAAAAGGCCCAATGCCGACTTAAGTACAAGAAAACTGACTCTTCTTACTGTCTATGTTTTGAACCATTCCTGTGACACTAGTTATAGATTCCTATGCTTCACTTCAGGTTTACTCTATCCCTCTGACCTTCTTATTTACGATGAAACACAGATATTGCATCGGAATTAAATACAAAATGCACAATGCCGACTTAAGTACAAGAAAACTGACTCTTCCTACTGTCAATGTTTTGAACCATTCCTGTGACACTAGTTATAGATTCCGTTGCTTCACTTCAGGTTTACTGTATCCCTCTGACCTTCTTATTGACGATCAAACACAGAAATTGCATCGGAATTAAATACAAAAGGCACAATGCCGACTTAAGTACAAGAAAACTGACTCTTGTTACTGTCTATATTTTCAACCATTCATGAGCAATAGTTATAGATTCCGATGCTTCACTTCCGGCTTACTGTATCCCTCTGACCCTCTTATTGACGATGAAACACAGAAATAGCATCGGACTTAAATACAAAAGGCAAAATGCCGACTTACGTAGAATAAAACTGACTCTTCTTCCCGTCTATGATTTGAACCATTCCTGTGACACTAGTTATAGATTCCGATGCTTCACTTCAGGTTTACTGTATCCCTCTGACCTTATTGACGATGAAACACAGAAATTGCATCGGAATTAAATACAATAGGCATAATGCCGACTTAAGTACAAGAAAACTGACTCTTCTCACTGTCCATGTTTTGAACCATTCCTGTGACACTAGTTATAGATTCCGATGTTTCACTTCCGGTTTACTGTATCCCTCCGACCTTCTTATTGACGATCAAACACAGAAATAGCATCGGAATTAAATACAAAAGGCACAATGAAGACTTAAGTACAAGATAACTGACTCTTCTTTCTGTCTATGTGTTGAACCATTCATGTGACACTAGTTATAGATTCCGATGCTTCACTTCAGGTTTACTGTATCCCTCTGACCTTCATATTGACTATGAATCGAAGAAATTGCATCGGAATTAAATACAGAAGGCACAATGCCGACTTAAGTACAAGAAAACTGACTCTTCTTACTGTCTATGTTTTAACCATTCCTGTGACACTAGTTATAGATTCCGATGCTTCACTTCAGGTTTACTGTATCCCTCTGTCCTTCTTATTGAAGAGGAAACACAGAAATTGCATGCGAATTAAATACAAAGGGCACAATGCCGACTTAAGTACAAGAAAACTGACTCTTCTTACTGTTTATGTTTTGAACCATTCCTGTGACACTAGTTATAGATTCCGATGCTTCACTTCAGGTTTACTGTATCCCTCTGACCTTCTTATTGACGATGAAACACAGAAATTGCATCGGAATTAAATACAAATGGCACAATGCCGACTTAAGTACAAGATAACTGACTCTTCTTATTGTCTAAGTTTTGAACCATTCCTGTGACACTAGTTATAGATTCCGATGCTTTACTTCAGCTTTACTGTATCCTTCTGACCTTCTTTTTGACGATGAAGCACAGAAATTGCATAGGAATTAAAATCTAAAATGCACAATTCCGACTTAAGTACAAGAAAACTGACTCTTTTTACTGTCTACGTTTTGAACCATTCCTGTGACACTAGTTATAGATTCCGATGCTTCACTTCAGGTTTACTGTATCCCTCTGACCTTCTTATTGACAATGAAACACAGAAATTGCATCGGAAAGAAATACAAAAGGCACAATGCCGACTTAAGTAAAAGATAACTGACTCTTCTTACTGTCTATGTTTTAAACCATTCCTGAAACACTTGTTATCGATTCCGATGCTTGACTTCAGGTTTACTCTACCCTCTGACGATCTTATTGACGATGAAACACAGAAATTGCATCGGAATTAAATACAAAAGGGACAATGCCAACTTAAGTTTAAGAAAACTGACTCTTCTTACTGTCTATGTTTTGAACCATTCATGTGACACTACTTATAGATTCCGATGCTTCACTTCAGGTTTAATGAATCCCTTGACCTTCTTATTGACGACGAAACACGGAATTTGCATCGGAATGAAATTCAAAAGGCACAATGCCGACTTAAGTACAAGAAAACTGACTCTTCTTACTGTCTATGTTTTGAACCATTCCTGTGACACTAGTTATAGATTCCTATGCTTCACTTCAGGTTTACTCTATCCCTCTGACCTTCTTATTTACGATGAAACACAGATATTGCATCGGAATTAAATACAAAATGCACAATGCCGACTTAAGTACAAGAAAACTGACTCTTCCTACTGTCAATGTTGTGAACCATTCCTGTGACACTAGTTATAGATTCCGTTGCTTCACTTCAGGTTTACTGTATCCCTCTGACCTTCTTATTGACGATCAAACACAGAAATTGCATCGGAATTAAATACAAAAGGCACAATGCCGACTTAAGTACAAGAAAACTGACTCTTGTTACTGTCTATATTTTCAACCATTCATGAGCAATAGTTATAGATTCCGATGCTTCACTTCCGGCTTACTGTATCCCTCTGACCCTCTTATTGACGATGAAACACAGAAATAGCATCGGACTTAAATACAAAAGTCAAAATGCCGACTTACGTAGAATAAAACTGACTCTTCTTCCCGTCTATGATTTGAACCATTCCTGTGACACTAGTTATAGATTCCGATGCTTCACTTCAGGTTTACTCTATCCCTTTGACCTTCTTATTGACGATGAAACACAGAAATTGCATCGGAATTAAATACAAATGGCACAATGCCGACTTAAGTACAAGATAACTGACTCTTCTTACTGTCTATGTTTTGAACCATACCGGTGACACTAGTTATAGATTCCGATGCTTCACTTCAGGTTTACTGTATCCCTCTGACCTTCTTATTGACGATGAAACACAGAAATTGCATCGGAATTAAATACAAAAGGCACAATGCCGACTTAAGTACAAGATGACTGACTCTTCTTACTGTCTATGTTTTGAACCATTCCTGTGACACTAGTTATAGATTCCGATGCTTCACTTCAGGTTTACTGTACCCTCTGACGATCTTATTGACGAAGAAACACAGAAATTGCATCGGAATTAAATACAAAAGTTTCAATGCCACCTTAAGTACAAGAAAACTGTCTCTTCTTACTGTCTATGTTTTGAACCATTCATGTGACACTACTTATAGATTCCGATGCTTCACTTCAGGTTTAATGTATCCCTTGGACCTTCTTATTGACGACGAAACACAGAAATTGCATCGGAATTAAATACAAAAGGCACAATGCCGACTTAAGTACAAGATAACTGACTCTTCTTATTGTCTAAGTTTTGAACCATTGCTGTGACACTAGTTATAGATTCCGATGCTTTACTTCAGCTTTACTGTATCCCTCTGACCTTCTTATTGACGATGAAACACAGAAATTGCATAGGAATTAAAATCTAAAATGCACAATGCCGACTTAAGTACAAGAAAACTGACTCTTTTTACTGTCTTCGTTTTGAACCATTCCTGTGACACTAGTTATAGATTCCGATGCTTCACTTCACTTTTACTGTATCCCTCTGACCTTCTTATTGACGATGAAACACAGAAATTGCATCGGAATTAAATACAAAAGGCACAATGCCGACTTAAGTACAAGATAACTGACTCTTCTTACTGTCTATGTTTTAAACCATTCCTGTAACATTAGTTATCGATTCCGATGCTTGACTTTAGGTTTACTCTACCCTCTGACGATCTTATTGACGATGAAACACAGAAATTGCATCGTAATTAAATACAAAAGGGACAATGCCAACTTAAGTTCAAGAAAACTGACTCTTCTAACTGTCTATGTTTTGAACCATTCATGTGACACTAGTTATAGATTCCGATGCTTCACTTCAGGTTTAATGTATCCCTTGACCTTCTTATTGACGACGAAACACCGAATTTTCATCGGAATGAAATTCAAAAGGTACAATGCCGACTTAAGTACAAGAAAACTGACTCTTCTTACTGTCTATGTTTTGAACCATTCCTGTGACACTAGTTATAGATTCCGATGCTTCACTTCAGGTTTACTCTATCCCTCTGACCTTCTTATTTACGATGAAACACAGATATTGCATCGGAATTAAATACAAAATGCACAATGCCGACTTAAGTACAAGAAAACTGACTCTTCTTACTGTCAATGGTTTGAACCATTCCTGTGACACTAGTTATGGATTCCGTTGCTTCTCTTCAGGTTTACTGTATCCCTCTGACCTTCTTATTGACGATCAAACACAGAAATTTAATCGGAATTAAATACAAAAGGCACAATGCCGACTTAAGTAAAAGTAAACTGACTCTTGTTACTGTCTATATTTTCAACCATTCATGAGCAATAGTTATAGATTCCGATGCTTCACTTCCGGTTTACTGTATCCCTCTGCCTTTCTTATTGACGATGATACACAGAAATAGCATCGGACTTAAATACAAAAGGCACAATGCCGACTTAAGTAGAAGAAAACTGACTCTTCTTCCCGTCTATGTTTTGAACCATTCCTGTGACACTAGTTATAGATTCCGATGTTTCACTTCGGGTTTACTCTATCCCTCTGACCTTCTTATGGACGATGAAACACAGAAATTGCATCGAAATTAAATACAAATGGCACAATGCCGACTTAAGTACAAGATAACTGACTCTTCTTACTGTCTATGTTTTGAACCATTCCTGTGACACTAGTTATGGATTCCGATGCTTCACTTCAGGTTAACTGTATCCCTCTGACCTTCTTATTGACGATGAAACACAGAAATTGCATCGGAATTAAATACAAAAGGCACAATGCCGACTTAAGTACAAGATGACTGTCTCTTCTTACTGTCTATGTTTTGAACCATTCCTGTGACACTACTTATAGATTCCGATGCTTCACTTCAGGTTTAATGTATCCCTTGGAGCTTCTTATTGACGACGAAACACAGAATTTGCATCGGAATTAAATTCAAAAGGCACAATGCCGACTTAAGTACAAGAAAACTGACTCTTCTTACTGTCTATGTTTTGAACCATTCCTGTGACACTAGATATAGATTCCGATGCTTCACTTCAGGTTTACTGTGTCCCTCTGACCTTCTTATTGACGATGAAATACAGGAATTGCATCGGAATTGAATACAAAAGGCACAATGTTGACTTAAGTACAAGATAACTGACTCTTCTTATTGTCTAAGTTTTGAACCATTCCTGCGACACTAGTTATAGATTCCGATGCTTTACTTCAGCTTTACTGTATCCATCTGACCTTCTTATTGACGATGAAACACAGAAATTGCATAGGAATTAAAATCTAAAATGCACAATGCCGACTTAAGTACAAGAAAACTGACTCTTTTTACTGTCTACGTTTTGAACCATTCCTGTGACACTAGTTACAGATTCCGATGCTTCCCTTCAGGTTTACTGTATCCCTCTGACCTTCTTATTGACGATGAAACACAGAAATTGCATCGGAATTAAATACAAAAGGCACAATGCCACCTTAAGTACAAGATAACTGACTCTTCTTACTGTCTATGTTTTAAACCATTCCTGTAACACTAGCTATCGATTCCGATGCTTGACTTCAGGTTTACTCTACCCTCTGACGATCTTATTGACGATGAAACACAGAAATTGCATCGGAATTAAAAACAAAAGGGACAATGCCAACTTAAGTTCAGGAAAACTGACTCTTCTTACTGTCTATGTTTTGAACCATTCATGTGACACTAGTTATAGATTCCGATGCTTCACTTCAGGTTTAATGTATCCCTTGACCTTCTTATTGACGACGAAACACGGAATATGCATCGGAATGAAATTCAAAAGGCACAATGCCGACTTAAGTACAAGAAAAATGAATCTTCTAACTGTCTATGTTTTGAACCGTTCCTGTGACACTAGTTATAGATTCCGATGCTTCACTTCAGGTTTACTCTATCCCTCTGACCTTCTTATTTACGATGAAACATAGATATTGCATCCGAATTAAATACAAAATGCACAATGCCGACTTAAGTACAAGAAAACTGCTCTTCTTACTGTCAATGTTTTGAACCATTCCTGTGACACTAGTTATAGATTCCGTTGCTTCACTTCCGGTTTACTGTATCCCTCTGACCTTCTTATTGACGATCAAACACAGAAATTGCATCGGAATTAAATACAAAAGGCACAATGCCGACTTAAGTACAAGAAAACTGACTCTTGTTACTGTCTATATTTTCAACCATTCATGAGCAATAGTTATAGATTCCGATGCTTCACTTCCGGTTTACTGTATCCCTCTGACCTTCTTATTGACGATGAAACACAGAAATAGCTTCGGACTTAAATACAAAAGGCACAATGCCGACTTAAGTAGAAGAAAACTGACTCTTCTTCCCGTCTATGGTTTGAACCATTCCTGTGACACTAGTTATAGATTCCGATGCTTCACTTCCGGTTTACTCTATCCCTCTGACCTTCTTATTGACGATGAAACACAGAAATTGCATCGGAATTAAATACAAATGGCACAATGCCGACTTAAGTACAAGATAACTGACTCTTCTTACTGTCTATGTTTTGAACCATTCCTGTGAAACTAGTTATAGATTCCGATGCTTCACTTCAGGTTTACTGTATCCCTCTGACCTTCTTTTTGACGATGAAACACAGAAATTGCATCGGAATTTAATACAAAAGGCACAATGCCGACTTAAGTACAAGATGACTGTCTCTTCTTACTGTCTATGTTTTGAACCATTCATGTGACACTAGTTATAGATTCCGATGCTTCACTTCAGGCTTAATGTATCCCTTGGACCTTCTTATTGACGACGAAACACAGAATTTGCATCGGAATTAAATTCAAAAGGCACAATGCCGACTTAAGTACAAGAAAACTGACTCTTTTTACTGTCTATGTTTTGACCCATTCCTGTGACACTAGATATAGATTCCGATGCTTCACTTCAGGTTTACTGTGTCCCTCTGACCTTCTTATTGACGATGAAACACAGGAATTGCATCGGAATTAAATACAAAAGGCACAATGCCGAGTTAAGTACAAGAAAACAGACTCTTCTTACTGTCTGTGGTTTGAACCATTCCTGTGACACTAGTTATTGATTACGATGCTTCACTTCAGGTTTACTGTATACCTCTGACCTTCTTATTGACGATGAAACACAGAAATTGCATCGGAATTAAATACAAAATGCACAATGCCGACTCAAGTACAAGAGGGCTGGCTCTTCATAGTGTCTATGTTTTGAACCTTTCCTGTGAGACCGGTTTTAGATTCCGATGCTTCACTTCAGGTTTACTGTATCCCATGGACCTTCTTATTGACGACTAAACACAGATATTGCATCGGAATTAAATTCAAAAGGCACAATTCCGACTTAAGTACAAGAAAACTGACTCTTCTTACTGTCTATGTTTTGAAGCATTTCTGTGACACTAGTTATAGATTCCGTTGCATCACTTCAGGTTTACTGTATCCCTCTGACCTTCTTATTGACGATCAAACACAGAAATTGCATCGGAATTAAATACAAAAGGCACAATGCCGACTTAAGTACAAGAAAACTGACACTTGTTACTGTCTATAAATTGAACCATTCATGAGACAATAGTTATAGATTCCCATGCTTCTCTTCAGGTTTACTGTATCCCTCTGACCTTCTTATTGACGATGAAACACAGAAATTGCATCGGAAATAAATACAAAAGGCACAATTCCGACTTAAGTACAAGAAAACTGACTCTTCTTACTGTATATGTTTTGAACCATTTCTGTGACACTAGTTATAGATTCCGATGCTTCACTTCCGGTTTACTGTATCCCTCTGACCTTATTGACGATGAAACACAGAAATAGCATCGGACTTAAATACAAAAGGCACAATGCCGACTTAAGTAGAAGAAAACTGACTCTTCCTCCTGTCTATGTTTTGAACCATTCCTGTGACACTAGTTATAGATTCCGATGCTTCACTTCAGCTTTACTCTATCCCTCTGACCTTCTTATTGACGATGAAACACAGAAATTGTATCGGAATTAAATACAAATGGCACAATGCCGACTTAAGTACAAGATAACTGACTCTTCCTACTGTCTATGTTTTGAACCATTCATGTGACACTAGTTATAGATTCCGATGCTTCACTTCAGGTTTAATGAATCCCTTGGACCTTCTTATTGACGACGAAACACAGAATTTGCATCGGAATTAAATTCAAAAGGCACAATGCCGACTTAACTACAAGAAAACTGACTCTTCTTACTGTCTATGCTTTGAACCATTCCTGTGACACTAGATATAGATTCCGAGGCTTCACTTCAGGTTTACTGTGTCCCTCTGAACTTCTTAAGGACGATGAAACACAGGAATTGCATCGGAATTAAATACAAAAGGCACAATGCCGAGTTAAGTACAAGAAAACAGACTCTTCTTACTGTCTGTGTTTTGAACCATTCCTGTGACACTAGTTATTGATTCCGATGCTGCACTTCAGGTTTACTGTATACCTCTGACCTTCTTATTGACGATGAAACACAGATATTGCATCGGAATTAAATACAAAATGCACAATGCCGACTTAAGTACAAGAAAACTGACTCTTCTTACTGTCAATGGTTTGAACCATTCCTGTGACACTAGTTATGGATTCCGTTGCTTCACTTCAGGTTTACTGTATCCCTCTGACCTTCTTATTGACGATCAAACACAGAAATTGCATCGGAATTAAATACAAAAGGCACAATGCCGACTTAAGTACAAGAAAACTGACTCTTGTTACTGTCTACGTTTTCAACCATTCATGAGCAATAGTTATAGATTCCGATGCTTCACTTCCCGTTTACTGTATCCCTCTGACCTTCTTATTGACGATGATACACAGAAATAGCATCGGACTTAAATACAAAAGGCACAATGCCGACTTAAGTAGAAGAAAACTGACTCTTCTTCCTGTCTATGTTTTGAACCATTCCTGTGACACTAGTTATAGATTCCGATGCGTCACTTCGGGTTTACTGTATCCCTCCGACCTTCTTATTGACGATGAAACACAGAAATTGCATCGAAATTAAATACAAATGGCACAATGCCGACTTAAGTACAAGATAACTGACTCTTCTTACTGTCTATGTTTTGAACCATTCCTGTGACACTAGTTATAGATTCCGATGCTTCACTTCAGGTTTACTGTATTCCTCTGACCTTCTTATTGACGATGAAACACAGAAATAGCATCGGAATGAAATACAAAAGGCACAATGCCGACTGAAGTACAAGATGACTGTCTCTTCTTACTGTCTACGTTTTGAACCATTCCTGTAACACTAGTTATAGATTCCGATGCTTCACTTCAGGTCTACTGTACCCTCTGACGATCTTTTGACGATGAAACACAGAAATTGCATCGGAATTAAATACAAAAGGGTCAATGCCAACTTAAGTACAAGAAAACTGTCTCTTCTTACTGTCTATGTTTTAAACCATTCATGTGACACTAGTTGTACATTCCGATGCTTCACTTCAGGTTTAATGTATCCCTTGGAGCTTCTTATTGACGACGAAACACATAATTTGCATCGGAATTAAATTCAAAAGGCACCATGCCGACTTAAGTACAAGAAAACTGACTCTTCTTACTGTCTATGTTTTGAACCATTCCTGTGACACTAGATATAGATTCCGATGCTTCACTTCAGGTTTACTGTGTCCCTCTGCCCTTCTTATTGACGATGAAACACAGGAATTGCATCGGAATTAAATACAAAAGGCACAATGTTGACTTAATTACAAGATAACTGACTCTTCTTATTGTCTAAGTTTTGAACCATTCCTGTGACACTAGTTATAGATTCTGATGCTTTACCTCAGCTTTACTGTATCCCTCTGACCTTCTTATTGACGATGAAACACAGAAATTGCATAGGAATTAAAATCTAAAATGCACAATGCCGACTTAAGTACAATAATACTGACTCTTTTTACTGTCTACGTTTTGAACCATTCCTGTGACATTAGTTATAGATTCCGATGCTTCACTTCAGGTTTACTGTATCCCTCTGACCTTCTTATTGACGATGAAACACAGAAATTGCAACGGAATTAAATACAAAAGGCACAATGCCGACCTAAGTACAAGATAACTGACTCTTCTTACTGTCTATGTTTTAAACCATTCCTGTAACACTAGTTATCGATTCCGATGCTTGACTTCAGGTTTACTCTACCCTCTGACGATCTTATTGACGATGAAACACAGAAATTGCATCGGAATTAAATACAAAAGGCACAATGCCGACTTAAGTACAAGAAAACTGACTCTTGTTACTGTCTATATTTTCAACCATTCATGAGCAATAATTATAGATTCCGATGCTTCACTTCCGGTTCACTGTATCCCTCTGACCTTCTTATTGACGATGAAACACAGAAATAGCTTCGGACTTAAATACAAAAGACACAATGCCGACTTAAGTAGAAGAAAACTGACTCTTCTTCCCGTCTATGTTTTGAACCATTCCTGTGACACTAGTTATAGATTCCGATGCTTCACTTCAGGTTTACTCTATCATTCTGACCTTCTTATTGACGATGAAACACAGAAATTGCATCGGAATTAAATACAAATGGCACCATGCCGACTTAAGTACAAGATAACTGACTCTTCTTACTGTCTATGTTTTGAACCATTCCTGTGACACTAGTTATAGATTCCGATGCTTCACTTCAGGTTTACTGTATCCCTCTGTCCTTCTTATTGACGATGAAACACAGAAATTGCATCGGAATTAAATACAAAAGGCACAATGCCGACTTAAGTACAAGAAAACTGTCTCTTCTTACTGTCTATGTTTTGAACCATTCATGTGACACTAGTTATAGATTCCGATGCTTCACTTCAGGTTTAATGTATCCCTTGGACCTTCTTATTGTCGACGAAACACAGAATTTGCATCGGAATTAAATTCAAAAGACACAATGCCGACTTAAGTACAAGAAAACTGACTCTTTTTACTGTCTATGTTTTGACCCATTCCTGTGACACTAGATATAGATTCCGATGCTTCACTTCAGGTTTACTGTGTCCCTCTGACCTTCTTATTGACGATGAAACACAGGAATTGCATCGGAATTAAATACAAAAGGCACAATGCCGAGTTAAGTACAAGAAAACAGACTCTTCTTACTGTCTGTGTTTTGAACCATTCCTGTGACACTAGTAATTGATTCCGATGCTTCACTTCAGGTTTACTGTATACCTCTGACCTTCTTATTGACGATGAAACACAGAAATTGCATCGGAATTAAATACAAAATGCACAATGCCGACTCAAGAACAAGAGGGCTGGCTCTTCATAGTGTCTATGTTTTGAACCTTTCCTGTGAGACCGGTTTTAGATTCCGATGCTTCACTTCAGGTTTACTGTATCCCATGGACCTTCTTATTGACGACTAAACACAGAAATTGCATCGGAATTAAATTCAAAAGGCACAATGCCGACTTAAGTACAAGAAAACTGACTCTTCTTACTGTCTATGTTTTGAAGCATTTCTGTGACACTAGTTATAGATTCCGTTGCTTCACTTCATGTTTACTGTATCCCTCTGACCCTCTTATTGACGATCAAACACAGAAATAGCATCGGAATTAAATACAAAAGGCACAATGCCGACTTAAGTACAAGAAAACTGACTCTTGTTACTGTTTATATTTTGAACCATTCATGAGACAATAGTTATAGATTCCCATTCTTCTCTTCAGGTTTACTGTATCCCTCTGACCTTCTTATTGACGATGAAACACAGAAATTGCATCGTAATTAAATACAAAAGGCACAATTCCGACTTAAGTACAAGAAAACTGACTCTTCTTACTGTCTATGTTTTGAACCATTTCTGTGACACTAGTTATAGATTCCGAAGCTTCACTTCCGGTTTACTGTATCCCTCTGACCTTCTTTTTGACGATGAAACACAGACATAGCATCGGACTTAAATACAAAAGGCACAATGCCGACTTAAGTAGAGGAAAACTGACTCTTCCTCCTGTCTATGTTTTGAACCATTCCTGTGACACTAGTTATAGATTCCGATGCTTCACTTCAGCTTTACTCTATCCCTCTGACCTTCTTATTGACGATGAAACACAGAAATTGCATCGGAATTAAATACAAATGGCACAATGCCGACTTAAGTACAAGATAACTGACTCTTCCTACTGTCTATGTTTTGAACCATTCATGTGACACTTGTTATAGATTCCGATGCTTCACTTCAGGTTTAATGTATCCCTTGGACCTTCTTATTGACGACGAAACACAGAATTTGCATCGGAATTAAATTCAAAAGGCACAATGCCGACTTAAGTACAAGAAAACTGACTCTTCTTACTGTCTATGTTTTGAACCATTCCTGTGACACTAGTTCTAGATTCCGATGCTTCACTTCAGGTTTACTGTGTCTCTCTGACCTTCTTACTGACGATGAAACACAGAAATTGCATCGGAATTAAATACAAAATGCACAATGCCGACTCAAGTACAAGAGGGCTGGCTCTTCATACTGTCTATGTTTTGAACCATTCATGTGACACTTGTTATAGATTCCGATGCTTCACTTCAGGTTTAATGTATCCCTTGGACCTTCTTATTGACGACGAAACACAGAATTTGCATCGGAATTAAATACAAAAGGCACAATGCCGAGTTAAGTACAAGAAAACAGACTCTTCTTACTGTCTGTGGTTTGAACCATTCCTGTGACACTAGTTATTGATTCCGATGCTGCACTTCAGGTTTACTGTATACCTCTGACCTTCTTATTGACGATGAAACACAGAAATTGCATCGGAATTAAATACAAAATGCACAATGCCGACTCAAGTACAAGAGGGCTGGCTCTTCATACTGTCTATGTTTTGAACCTTTCCTGTGAGACCGGTTTTAGATTCCGATGCTTCACTTCAGGTTTACTGTATCCTATGGACCTTCTTATTGACGACGAAACACAGAAATTGCATCGGAATTAAATACAAAAGGCACATTGCCGACTTAAGTACAAGAAAACTGACTCATCTTACTGTCTACGTTTTAAACCATTCATGTGACACTAGTTATAGATTCCGAAGCTTCACTTCAGGTATAATGTATCCCTTGGACCTTCTTATTGACGACGAAACACGGAATTTGCATCGGAATGAAATTCAAAAGGCACAATGCCGACTTAAGTACAAGAAAACTGACTCTACTTACTGTCTATGCTTTGAACCATTCCTGTGACACTAGTTATAGATTCCGATGCCTTACTTCAGGTTTACTGTATCCCTCTGACCTTCGTATTGACGATGAAACACAGAAATTGCATCGGAATTAAATACAAAATGCACAATGCCGACTTAAGTACAAGATAACTGACTCTTCTTACTGTCTATGTTTTGAACCATTCCTGTGACACTTGTTATACATTCCCATGCTGCACTTCAGGTTTAATGTGTCCCTCTGACCTTCTTATTGACGATGAAAAACAGGAATTGCATCGGAATTCAATAAAAAAGGCACAATGCCGACTTAAGTACAAGGAAACAGACTCTTCTTACTGTCTGTGATTTGAACCATTCTTGTGGCACTAGTTATTGATTCCGATGCTTCACTTCATGTTTACTGTATCCCTCTTACCTTCTCATTGACGATGAAACACAGAAATTGCATCGGAATTAAATACAAAAGGCACATTGCCGACTCAAGTAAAAGAGGGCTGGCTCTTCATACTGTCTTTGTTTTGAACCTGTTCTGTGAGAGCGGTTTTAGATTCCGATGCTTCACTTCAGGTTTACTGATTCCCATGGACTTTCTTATTAACGATGAAACACAGAAATTGCATCGGAATTAAATACAAAAGGCACATTGCCGACTTAAGTACAAGAAAAATGACTCTTCTTACTGTCTATGTTTTGAACCATTCATGTGACACTAGTTATTGATTCCGATGCTTCACTTCAGTTTTACTGTATCCCTCTGACCTTCTTATCAAAGACGAAACACAGAAATTGCATCGGATTTAAATAGAAAAAGGACAATGCCGACTTAGGTACAAAAAGACTGACTCTTCTTACTGTCTATTATTTAACCATTCCTGTGACACTAGTTATAGATTCCGATGCTTCACTTCTGGTTTACTGTATCCCTCTGACCTTCTTATTGACGACGAAACACAGAATTTGCATCGGAATTAAATTCAAAAGACACAATGCCGACTTAAGTACAAGAAAACTGACTCTTTTTACTGTCTATGTTTTGACCCATTCCTGTGACACTAGATATAGATTCCGATGCTTCACTTCAGGTTTACTGTGTCCCTCTGACCTTCTTATTGACGATGAAACACAGGAATTGCATCGGAATTAAATACAAAAGGCACAATGCCGAGTTAAGTACATGAAAACAGACTCTTCTTACTGTCTGTGTTTTGAACCATTCCTGTGACACTAGTTATTGATTCCGATGCTTCACTTCAGGTTTACTGTATACCTCTGACCTTCTTATTGACGATGAAACACAGAAATTGCATCGGAATTAAATACAAAATGCACAATGCCGACTCAAGTACAAGAGGGCTGGCTCTTCATAGTGTCTATGTTTTGAACCTTTCCTGTGAGACCGGTTTTAGATTCCGATGCTTCACTTCAGGTTTACTGTATCCCATGGACCTTCTTATTGACGACTAAACACAGAAATTGCATCGGAATTAAATTCAAAAGGCACAATGCCGACTTAAGTACAAGAAAACTGACACTTCTTACTGTCTATGTTTTGAAGCATTTCTGTGACACTAGTTATAGATTCCGTTGCTTCACTTCATGTTTACTGTATCCCTCTGACCTTCTTTTTGACGATGAAACACAGACATAGCATCGGACTTAAATACAAAAGGCACAATGCCGACTTAAGTAGAAGAAAACTGACTCTTCCTCCTGTCTATGTTTTGAACCATTCCTGTGACACTAGTTATAGATTCCGATGCTTCACTTCAGCTTTACTCTATCCCTCTGACCTTCTTATTGACGATGAAACACAGAAATTGCATCGGAATTAAATACAAATGGCACAATGCCGACTTAAGTACAAGATAACTGACTCTTCCTACTGTCTATGTTTTGAACCATTCATGTGACACTTGTTATAGATTCCGATGCTTCACTTCAGGTTTAATGTATCCCTTGGACCTTCTTGTTGACGACGAAACACAGAATTTGCATCGGAATTAAATTCAAAAGGCACAATGCCGACTTAAGTACAAGAAAACTGACTCTTCTTACTATCTATGTTTTGAACCATTCCTGTGACACTAGTTATAGATTCCGATGCTTCACTTCAGGTTTACTGTGTCTCTCTGACCTTCTTACTGACGATGAAACACAGTAATTGCATCGGAATTAAATACAAAAGGCACAATGCCGAGTTAAGTACAAGAAAACAGACTCTTCTTACTGTCTGTGTTTTGAACCATTCCTGTGACACTAGTTATTGATTCCGATGCTGCACTTCAGGTTTACTGTATACCTCTGACCTTCTTATTGACGATGAAACACAGAAATTGCATCGGAATTAAATACAAAATGCACAATGCCGACTCAAGTACAAGAGGGCTGGCTCTTCATACTGTCTATGTTTTGAACCTTTCCTGTGAGACCGGTTTTAGATTCCGATGCTTCACTTCAGGTTTACTGTATCCCATGGACCTTCTTATTGACGACGAAACACAGAAATTGCATCGGAATTAAATACAAAATGCACATTGCCGACTTAAGTACAAGAAAACTGACTCTTCTTACTGTCTACGTTTTAAACCATTCATGTGACACTAGTTATAGATTCCGAAGCTTCACTTCAGGTATAATGTATCCCTTGGACCTTCTTATTGACGACGAAACACGGAATTTGCATCGGAATGAAATTCAAAAGGCACAATGCCGACTTAAGTACAAGAAAACTGACTCTTCTTACTGTCTATGCTTTGAACCATTCCTGTGACACTAGTTATAGATTCCGATGCCTTACTTCAGGTTTACTGTATCCCTCTGACCTTCGTATTGACGATGAAACACAGAAATTGCATCGGAATTAAATACAAAAGGCACAATGCCGACTTAAGTACAAGATAACTGACTCTTCTTACTGTCTATGTTTTGAACCATTCCTGTGACACTTGTTATACATTCCCATGCTGCACTTCAGGTTTAATGTGTCCCACTGACCTTCTTATTGACGATGAAAAACAGGAATTGCATCGGAATTCAATAAAAAAGGCACAATGCCGACTTAAGTACAAGGAAACAGACTCTTCTTACTGTCTGTGATTTGAACCATTCTTGTGGCACTAGTTATTGATTCCGATGCTTCACTTCATGTTTACTGTATCCCTCTGACCTTCTCATTGACGATGAAACACAGAAATTGCATCGGAATTAAATACAAAAGGCACATTGCCGACTCAAGTAAAAGAGGGCTGGCTCTTCATACTGTCTTTGTTTTGAACCTGTTCTGTGAGAGCGGTTTTAGATTCCGATGCTTCACTTCAGGTTTACTGATTCCCATGGACTTTCTTATTAACGATGAAACACAGAAATTGCATCGGAATTAAATACAAAAGGCACATTGCCGACTTAAGTACAAGAAAAATGACTCTTCTTACTGTCTATGTTTTGAACCATTCATGTGACACTAGTTATTGATTCCGATGCTTCACTTCAGTTTTACTGTATCCCTCTGACCTTCTTATCAAAGACGAAACACAGAAATAGCATCGGATTTAAATAGAAAAAGGACAATGCCGACTTAGGTGCAAAAAGACTGACTCTTCTTACTGTCTATTATTTAACCATTCCTGTGACACTAGTTATAGATTCCGATGCTTCACTTCAGGTTTACTGTATCCCTCTGACCTTCTTATTGACGACGATACACAGAATTTGCATCGGAATTAAATTCAAAAGACACAATGCCGACTTAAGTACAAGAAAACTGACTCTTTTTACTGTCTATGTTTTGACCCATTCCTGTGACACTAGATATAGATTCCGATGCTTCACTTCAGGTTAACTGTGTCCCTCTGACCTTCTTATTGACGATGAAACACAGGAATTGCATCGGAATTAAATACAAAAGGCACAATGCCGAGTTAAGTACAAGAAAACAGACTCTTCTTACTGTCTGTGTTTTGAACCATTCCTGTGACACTAGTTATTGATTCCGATGCTTCACTTCAGGTTTACTGTATACCTCTGACCTTCTTATTGACGATGAAACACAGAAATTGCATCGGAATTAAATACAAAATGCACAATGCCGACTCAAGTACAAGAGGGCTGGCTCTTCATAGTGTCTATGTTTTGAACCTTTCCTGTGAGACCGGTTTTAGATTCCGATGCTTCACTTCAGGTTTACTGTATCCCATGGACCTTCTTATTGACGACTAAACACAGAAATTGCATCGGAATTAAATTCAAAAGGCACAATGCCGACTTAAGTACAAGAAAACTGACTCTTCTTACTGTCTATGTTTTGAACCATTCATGAGACAATAGTTATAGATTCCCATTCTTCTCTTCAGGTTTACTGTATCCCTCTGACCTTCTTATTGACGATGAAACACAGAAATTGCATCGGAATTAAATATAAAAGGCACAATTCCGACTTAAGTACAAGAAAACTGACTCTTCTTACTGTCTATGTTTTGAACCATTTCTGTGACACTAGTTATAGATTCCGATGCTTCACTTCCGGTTTACTGTATCCCTCTGACCTTCTTTTTGACGATGAAACACAGACATAGCATCGGACTTAAATACAAAAGGCACAATGCCGACTTAAGTAGAAGAAAACTGACTCTTCCTCCTGTCTATGTTTTGAACCATTCCTGTGACACTAGTTATAGATTCCGATGCTTCACTTCAGCTTTACTCTATCCCTCTGACCTTCTTATTGACGATGAAACACAGAAATTGCATCGGAATTAAATACAAATGGCACAATGCCGACTTAAGTACAAGATAACTGACTCTTCCTACTGTCTATGTTTTGAACCATTCATGTGACACTTGTTATAGATTCCGATGCTTCACTTCAGGTTTAATGTATCCCTTGGACCTTCTTATTGACGACGAAACACAGAATTTGCATCGGAATTAAATTCAAAAGGCACAATGCCGACTTAAGTACAAGAAAACTGACTCTTCTTACTGTCTATGTTTTGAACCATTCCTGTGACACTAGTTATAGATTCCGATGCTTCACTTCAGGTTTACTGTGTCTCTCTGACCTTCTTACTGACGATGAAACACAGTAATTGCATCGGAATTAAATACAAAAGGCACAATGCCGAGTTAAGTACAAGAAAACAGACTCTTCTTACTGTCTGTGTTTTGAAGCATTCCTGTGACACTAGTTATTGATTCCGATGCTGCACTTCAGGTTTACTGTATACCTCTGACCTTCTTATTGACGATGAAACACAGAAATTGCATCGGAATTAAATACAAAATGCACAATGCCGACTCAAGTACAAGAGGGCTGGCTCTTCATACTGTCTATGTTTTGAACCTTTCCTGTGAGACCGGTTTTAGATTCCGATGCTTCACTTCAGGTTTACTGTATCCCATGGACCTTCTTATTGACGACGAAACACAGAAATTCCATCGGAATTAAATATAAAAGGCACATTGCCGACTTAAGTACAAGAAAACTGACTCTTCTTACTATCTACGTTTTAAACCATTCATGTGATACTAGTTATAGCTTCCGATGCTTCACTTCAGGGATAATGTATCCCTTGGACCTTCGTATTGACGACGAAACACGGAATTTGCATCGGAATGAAATTCAAAAGGCACAATGCCGACTTAAGTACAAGAAAACTGACTCTTCTTACTGTCTATGCTTTGAACCATTCCTGTGACACTAGTTATAGATTCCGATGACTTACTTCAGGTTTACTGTGTCCCTCTGACCTTCGTATTGACGATGAAACACAGAAATTGCATCGGAATTAAATACAAAAGGCACAATGCCGACTTAAGTACAAGATAACTGACTCTTCTTACTGTCTATGTTTTGAACCATTCCTGTGACACTTGTTATACATTCCCATGCTGCACTTCAGGTTTAATGTGTCCCTCTGACCTTCTTATTGACGATGAAAAACAGGAATTGCATCGGAATTCAATAAAAAAGGCACAAAGCCGACTTAAGTACAAGGAAACAGACTCTTCTTACTGTCTGTGATTTGAACCATTCTTGTGGCACTAGTTATTGATTCCGATGCTTCACTTCATGTTTACTGTATCCCTCTTACCTTCTCATTGACGATGAAACACAGAAATTGCATCGGAATTAAATACAATAGGCACATTGCCGACTCAAGTAAAAGAGGGCTGGCTCTTCATACTGTCTTTGTTTTGAACCTGTTCTGTGAGAGCGGTTTTAGATTCCGATGCTTCACTTCAGGTTTACTGATTCCCATGGACTTTCTTATTAACGATGAAACACAGAAATTGCATCGGAATTAAATACAAAAGGCACATTGCCGACTTAAGTACTAGAAAAATGACTCTTCTTACTGTCTATGTTTTGAACCATTCATGTGACACTAGTTATTGATTCCGATGCTTCACTTCAGTTTTACTGTATCCCTCTGACCTTCTTATCAAAGACGAAACACAGAAATTGCATCCGATTTAAATAGAAAAAGGACAATGCCGACTTAGGTACAAAAAGACTGACTCTTCTTACTGTCTATTATTTAACCATTCCTGTGACACTAGTTATAGATTCCGATGCTTCACTTCAGGTTTACTGTATCCCTCTGACCTTCTTATTGAAGACGAAACACAGAATTTGCATCGGAATTAAATTCAAAAGACACAATGCCGACTTAAGTACAAGAAAACTGACTCTTTTTACTGTCTATGTTTTGACCCATTCCTGTGACACTAGATATAGATTCCGATGCTTCACTTCAGGTTTACTGTGTCCCTCTGACCTTCTTATTGACGATGAAACACAGGAATTGCATCGGAATTAAATACAAAAGGCACAATGCCGAGTTAAGTACAAGAAAACAGACTCTTCTTACTGTCTGTGTTTTGAACCATTCCTGTGACACTAGTTATTGATTCCGATGCTTCACTTCAGGTTTACTGTATACCTCTGACCTTCTTATTGACGATGAAACACAGAAATTGCATCGGAATTAAATACAAAATGCACAATGCCGACTCAAGTACAAGAGGGCTGGCTCTTCATAGTGTCTATGTTTTGAACCTTTCCTGTGAGACCGGTTTTAGATTCCGATGCTTCACTTCAGGTTTACTGTATCCCATGGACCTTCTTATTGACGACTAAACACAGAAATTGCATCGGAATTAAATTCAAAAGGCACAATGCCGACTTAAGTACAAGAAAACTGACTCTTCTTACTGTCTATGTTTTGAAGCATTTCTGTGACACTAGTTATAGATTCCGTTGCTTCACTTCATGTTTACTGTATCCCTCTGACCTTCTTATTGACGATCAAACACAGAAATTGCATCGGAATTAAATACAAAAGGCACAATGCCGACTTAAGTACAAGAAAACTGACTCTTGTTACTGTTTATATTTTGAACCATTCATGAGACAATAGTTATAGATTCCCATTCTTCTCTTCAGGTTTACTGTATCCCTCTGACCTTCTTATTGACGATGAAACACAGAAATTGCATCGGAATTAAATACAAAAGGCACAATTCCGACTTAAGTACAAGAAAACTGACTCTTCTTACTGTCTATGTTTTGAACCATTTCTGTGACACTAGTTATAGATTCCGATGCTTCACTTCCGGTTTACTGTATCCCTCTGACCTTCTTTTTGACGATGAAACACAGACATAGCATCGGACTTAAATACAAAAGGCACAATGCCGACTTAAGTAGAAGAAAACTGACTCTTCCTCCTGTCTATGTTTTGAACCATTCCTGTGACACTAGTTATAGATTCCGATGCTTCACTTCAGCTTTACTCTATCCCTCTGACCTTCTTATTGACGATGAAACACAGAAATTGCATCGGAATTAAATACAAATGGCACAATGCCGACTTAAGTACAAGATAACTGACTCTTCCTACTGTCTATGTTTTGAACCATTCATGTGACACTTGTTATAGATTCCGATGCTTCACTTCAGGTTTAATGTCACCCTTGGACCTTCTTATTGACGACGAAACACAGAATTTGTATCGGAATTAAATTCAAAAAGCACAATGCCGACTTAAGTACAAGAAAACTGACTCTTCTTACTGTCTATGTTTTGAACCATTCCTGTGACACTAGTTATAGATTCCGATGCTTCACTTCAGGTTTACTGTGTCTCTCTGACCTTCTTACTGACGATGAAACACAGTAATTGCATCGGAATTAAATACAAAAGGCACAATGCCGAGTTAAGTACAAGAAAACAGACTCTTCTTACTGTCTGTGTTTTGAAGCATTCCTGTGACACTAGTTATTGATTCCGATGCTGCACTTCAGGTTTACTGTATACCTCTGACCTTCTTATTGACGATGAAACACAGAAATTGCATCGGAATTAAATACAAAAGGCACATTGCCGACTCAAGTAAAAGAGGGCTGGCTCTTCATACTGTCTTTGTTTTGAACCTGTTCTGTGAGAGCGGTTTTAGATTCCGATGCTTCACTTCAGGTTTACTGATTCCCATGGACTTTCTTATTAACGATGAAACACAGAAAAAGCATCGGAATTAAATACAAAAGGCACATTGCCGACTTAAGTACAAGAAAAATGACTCTTCTTACTGTCTATGTTTTGAACCATTCATGTGACACTAGTTATTGATTCCGATGCTTCACTTCAGTTTTACTGTATCCCTCTGACCTTCTTATCAAAGACGAAACACAGAAATTGCATCGGTTTTAAATAGAAAAAGGACAATGCCGACTTAGGTACAAAAAGACTGACTCTTCTTACTGTCTATTATTTAACCATTCCTGTGACACTAGTTATAGATTCCGATGCTTCACTTCAGGTTTACTGTATCCCTTGGACCTTCTTATTGACGATGAAACACAGAAATTGCATCAGAATTAAATACAAAAGGCACAATGCCGACTTAAGTGCAAGAAAACTGACTCTTCTTACTGTCTATGTTTTGAACCATTCCTGTGACACTAGATATATTTCCGGTGCTTCACTTCAGGTTTACTGTTTCTCTCTGACCTTCTTATTGAATATGAAACATAGAAATTGCTTCGGAATTAAATACAAAAGGCACAATGCCGACTTAAGTAGAAGAAGACTGACTCGTCTTACCGTCTATGTTTTGAACCTTTTCTGTGACACTAGTTATGGATCCCGATGCTTCACTTCATGTTTAATGTATCCCTCTGACCTTCTTATTGACGATGAAAAACACAGCAATTGCATCGGAATTAAACACAAAAGGCACAATGCTGGTTCAAGTACAAGAAGACTGGCTTTTCTTACTGTCTATGTTTTGAACCATTCCTGTGACACTAGTTATAGATTCCGATGCTTCACTTTATGTTTACTGTATCCCTCCGACCCTCTTATTGACGATGAAACTCAGAAATTGCATCGGAATTAAATACAAAAGGCACAATGACGACTTAAGTACAAGAAAACTGACTCTTCTTACGGTCTATGTTTTGAACCATTCCTGTGACACTAGTTATAGATTCCGACGCTTCACTTCATGTTTACTGTATCCCTCTGACCTTCTTATTGGCGATGAAACACAGAAATTGCTTCGGAATTAAATACAAAATGCACAATGCCGTCTTAAGTACAGAAAAACTGACTCTTCTTACTGTCTATGTTTTGAATTATTCTTGTGACACTAGTTATAGATTCCGAGGCTTCACTTCAGGTTTACTGTGTCCTTCTGACCTTCTTATTGACGATGAAACACAGGAATTGCATCGGAATTAAATACAAAAGGCACAATGCCGAGTTAAGTACAAGAAAACAGACTCTTCTTACTGTCTGTGCTTTGAACCATTCCTGTGACACTAGTTATTGATTCCGATGCTGCACTTCAGGTTTACTGTATACCTCTGACCTTCTTATTGACGATGAAACACAGAAATTGCATCGGAATTAAATACAAAATGCACAATGCCGACTCAAGTACAAGAGGGCTGGCTCTTCATACTGTCTATGTTTTGAACCTTTCCTGTGAGACCGGTTTTCGATTCCGATGCTTCACTTCAGGTTTATTGTATCCCTTGGACCTTATTATAGACGACGAAACACAGAAATTGCATCGGAATGAAATACAAATGGCACAATGCCGACTTAAGCACAAGAAAACTGACTCTTCTTACTTTCTATGTTTTGAAACCAATCCTGTGACTCTAGTTATAGATTCCGATGCTTCACTTCAGGTTTACTCTACCCCTCTGACCTTCTTATAGACGATGAAACACAAAAATTGCATCGGAATTAAATACAAAAGGCACAATGCCGACTTAAGTACAAGAAAACTGACTCTTCCTACTGTCTATGTTTTAAACCATTATTATGACACTAGTTATAGAATCCGATGCTTCACTTCAGGTTTACTGTATCCCTCTGACCTTCTTATTGGCGATGAAACACAGAAATTGCTTCGGAATTAAATACAAAATGCACAATGCCGTCTTAAGTACAGAAAAACTGACTCTTCTTACTGTCTATGTTTTGAATTATTCTTGTGACACTAGTTATAGATTCCGAAGCTTCACTTCAGGTTTACTGTATCCCTTGGACCTTCTTATTGACGACGAAACACAGAAATTGCATCGGAATTAAATACAAAAGGCACAATGCCGACTTAAGTTCAAGAAAACTGACTGTTCTAACTGACTATGGTTTGAACCATTCCTGTGACACTAGTTATACATTCCGATGCTTCACTTCAGGTTTACTGTATCCCTCTAACGTTCTTATTGACGATGATACACAAAAATTGCATCGGAATTAAATACTAAAGTCACAATGCCGATTTAAGTACAAGAAAACTGACTCTTCTTACTGTCTATTTTGAACCATTCCTCTGTCACTAGTTATAGATTCCGATGCTTCACTTCAGGTTTACTGTATCCCTCTGACCCTCTGATTGACGATGAAACACAGAAATTGCATCTTAATTAAATACAAATGGCTCAATGCTGACTTAAGTACAGGAAAACTGACTCATCTTCTGTCTATGTTTTGAACCATTCTTGTGACACTAGTTATAGATTCCGATGCTTCACTTCAGGTTTACTGTATCCCTCTGACCTTCTTATTGACGATGAAAAACAGAAATTGCATCGGAATTAAATACAAAAGGCACAATGCCCACTTAAGTACAAGAAAAGTGTCTCTTCTAACTGTCTATGTTTTGAACCATTCCTGTGACATTACTTATAGATTCCGATGCTTCACTTCAGGTTTACTGTATCCCTCTGACCTTCTTATTGACGATGAAAACAGAAATTTCGTCGGAATTAAATTCAAAAGACACAATGCCCACTTAAGTACAAGAAAAATGACTCTTCTTACTGTCTATGCTTTGAACCATTCGTGTGACACTAGTTATATATTCCGATGCTTCACTTCAAGCTTACTGTATCCCTCTGACCTTGTTATTGACGATGAAACACAGCAATTGCATCGGTATTAAACACAAAAGGCACAATGCCGGCACAAGTACAAGAAGACTGGCTTTTCTAACTGTCTATGTTTTGAACCATTCCTGTGACACTAGTTACAGATTCCGATGCTTCACTTTAGGTTTACTGTATCCCTCCGACCCTCTTATTGACGATAAAACTCAGAAATTGCATCGGAATTAAATACAAAAGGCACAATGACGACTTAAGTACAAGAAAACTGACTCTTCTTACTGTCTATGTTTGAACCATTCCTGTGACACTACTTATAGATTCCGATGCTTCACTTCAGGTTTACTGTATCCCTCTGACCTTCTTATTGACGATGAAACACAGAAATTTCATCGGAATTAAATTCAAAAGACACAATGCCCACTTAAGTACAAGAAGACCGACTCTTCTTACTGTCTATGTTTTAAACAATTCCTGTGACACTAGTTATAGATTCCGATTCTTCACTTCCGGTTAACTGAATCCCGCTGACCTTCTTATTGACGATGAAACACAGAAATTGCATCGGAATGAATTACAAAGGGCACAATGCCGTCTCAAATGCAACAAGACTGGCTCTTCTTACTGTCTATGTTATTAACCTTTTAGATTCCGATGCTTCACTTCAGGTTTAACGTATCCCTTGGACCTTATTATTGACGACGAAACACAGAAATTGCATCGGAATGAAATACAAAAGGCACAATGCCGACTTAAGTACAAGAAAACTGACTCTTCTTACTTTCTATGTTTTAACCAATCCTGTGACACTAGTTATAGAATCCGATGCTTCACTTCAGGTTTACTCTACCTCTCTGACCTTCTTATTGACGATGAAACACAAGAATTGCATCGGAATTAAATACAAAAGGCACAATGCCGACTTAAGTACAAGGAAACTGACTCTTCACCTGTCTATGTTTTAAACCATTATTGTGACACTAGTTATAGAATCCGATGCTTCACTTCAGGTTTACTGTATCCCTCTGACCTTCTTATTGGCGATGAAACACAGAAATTACGTCGGAATTAAATACAAAATGCACAATGCCGTCTTAAGTACAGAAAAACTGACTCTTCTTACTGTCTATGTTTTGAATTATTCTTTTGACACTAGTTATAGATTCCGAAGCTTCACTTCAGGTTTACTGTATCCCTTGGATCCTCTTATTGACGACGAAACACAGAAATTGCATCGGAATTATATACAAAAGGCACAATGCCGACTTAAATTCAAGAAAAATGACTGTTCTAACTGTCTATGGTTTGAACCATTCCTGTGACACTAGTTATACATTCCGATGCTTCACTTCAGGTTTACTGTATCCCTCTAACGTTCTTATTGACGATGATACACAAAAATTGCATCGGAATTAAATACAAAAGTCACAATGCCGACTTAAGTACAAGAAAACTGACTCTTCTTACTGTCTATGTTTTGAACCATTCCTGTGTCACTAGTTATAGATTCCGATGCTTCACTTCAGGTTTACTGTATCCCTCTGACCTTCTTATTGACGATGAAACACAGAAATTGCATCTTAATTAAATACAAAAGGCACAATGCCGTCTTAAGTACAGGAAAACTGACTCTTCTTACTGTCTATGTTTTGAACCATTCTTGTGACACTAGTATTAGATTCCGATGCTTCACTTCAGGTTTACTGTATCCCTCTGACCTTCTTATTGACGATCAAACACAGAAATTGCATCGGAATTAAATACAAAAGGCACAATGCCGACTTAAGTACAAGAAAAGTGACTCTTCTAGCTGTCTATGTTTTGAACCATTCCTGTGACACTACTTATTGATTCCGATGCTTCACTTCAAGCTTACGGTATCCCTCTGACCTTCTTATTGACGATGAAACACAGAAATTTCATCGGAATAAAATACAAAATGCCCAATGCCGACTTAAGTACAAGAAGACTGACTCTTATTACTGTCTTTCTTTTGAACCATTCCTGTGACACTAGTTATAGATACCGCTTCTTCACTTCAGGTTTACTGAATCCCACTGACTTTCTTATTGACGATGAAACACAGAAATTGCATCGGAATGAATTACAAAAGGCACAATGCCGACTCAAATGCAAGAAGACTGGCTCTCCTTACTGTCAATGTTATTAACCGGTTTTAGATTCCGATGCTTCACTTCAGGTTTATTGATTCCCTTGGACCTTATTATTGACGACGAAACACAGAAATTGCATCGGAATTAAATACAAAAGGCACAATGCCGGCTTAAGTACAAGATAACTGACTCTTCTTACTTTCTATGCTTTGAACCATTCCTGTGACACTAGTTATAGATTCCGATGCTTCACTTCAGGTCCACTCTATCCCTCTGACCTTCTTATTGACGATGAAACACAGAAATTTCATCGGAATTAAATTCAAAAGACACAATGCCCACTTAAGTACAAGAAGACCGACTCTTCTTACTGTCTATGTTTTAAACAATTCCTGTGACACTAGTTATAGATTCCGATTCTTCACTTCCGGTTAACTGAATCCCGCTGACCTTCTTATTGACGATGAAACACAGAAATTGCATCGGAATGAATTACAAAGGGCACAATGCCGTCTCAAATGCAACAAGACTGGCTCTTCTTACTGTCTATGTTATTAACCTTTTAGATTCCGATGCTTCACTTCAGGTTTAACGTATCCCTTGGACCTTATTATTGACGACGAAACACAGAAATTGCATCGGAATGAAATACAAAAGGCACAATGCCGACTTAAGTACAAGAAAACTGACTCTTCTTACTTTCTATGTTTTAACCAATCCTGTGACACTAGTTATAGAATCCGATGCTTCACTTCAGGTTTACTCTACCTCTCTGACCTTCTTATTGACGATGAAACACAAGAATTGCATCGGAATTAAATACAAAAGGCACAATGCCGACTTAAGTACAAGGAAACTGACTCTTCACCTGTCTATGTTTTAAACCATTATTGTGACACTAGTTATAGAATCCGATGCTTCACTTCAGGTTTACTGTATCCCTCTGACCTTCTTATTGGCGATGAAACACAGAAATTACGTCGAAATTAAATACAAAATGCACAATGCCGTCTTAAGTACAGAAAAACTGACTCTTCTTACTGTCTATGTTTTGAATTATTCTTTTGACACTAGTTATAGATTCCGAAGCTTCACTTCAGGTTTACTGTATCCCTTGGATCCTCTTATTGACGACGAAACACAGAAATTGCATCGGAATTATATACAAAAGGCACAATGCCGACTTAAATTCAAGAAAAATGACTGTTCTAACTGTCTATGGTTTGAACCATTCCTGTGACACTAGTTATACATTCCGATGCTTCACTTCAGGTTTACTGTATCCCTCTAACGTTCTTATTGACGATGATACACAAAAATTGCATCGGAATTAAATACAAAAGTCACAATGCCGACTTAAGTACAAGAAAACTGACTCTTCTTACTGTCTATGTTTTGAACCATTCCTGTGTCACTAGTTATAGATTCCGATGCTTCACTTCAGGTTTACTGTATCCCTCTGACCTTCTTATTGACGATGAAACACAGAAATTGCATCTTAATTAAATACAAAAGGCACAATGCCGTCTTAAGTACAGGAAAACTGACTCTTCTTACTGTCTATGTTTTGAACCATTCTTGTGACACTAGTATTAGATTCCGATGCTTCACTTCAGGTTTACTGTATCCCTCTGACCTTCTTATTGACGATCAAACACAGAAATTGCATCGGAATTAAATACAAAAGGCACAATGCCGACTTAAGTACAAGAAAAGTGACTCTTCTAGCTGTCTATGTTTTGAACCATTCCTGTGACACTACTTATTGATTCCGATGCTTCACTTCAAGCTTACGGTATCCCTCTGACCTTCTTATTGACGATGAAACACAGAAATTTCATCGGAATAAAATACAAAATGCTCAATGCCGACTTAAGTACAAGAAGACTGACTCTTATTACTGTCTTTCTTTTGAACCATTCCTGTGACACTAGTTATAGATACCGCTTCTTCACTTCAGGTTTACTGAATCCCACTGACTTTCTTATTGACGATGAAACACAGAAATTGCATCGGAATGAATTACAAAAGGCACAATGCCGACTCAAATGCAAGAAGACTGGCTCTTCTTACTGTCAATGTTATTAACCGGTTTTAGATTCCGATGCTTCACTTCAGGTTTATTGATTCCCTTGGACCTTATTATTGACGACGAAACACAAAAATTGCATCGGAATTAAATACAAAAGGCACAATGCCGACTTAAGTACAAGAAACCTTACTCTTCTTACTGTCTATGTTTTAAACCATTATTGTGACACTAGTTAAAGATTCCGATGCTTCACTTCAGGTTTACTGCATCTCTCTGACCTTCTTATTGACGATGAAACACAGAAATTGCATCGGAATTAAATACAAAAGGCACAATGCCGTCTTAAGTACAGGAAAACTGACTCTTCTTACTGTCTATGTTTTGAATTATTCTTATGACACTAGTTATAGATTCCGTAGCTTCACTTCAGGTTTACTGTATCCCTTGGACCTTCTTATTGACGACGAAACACAGAAATTGCATCGGAATTAAATACAAAAGGCACAATGCCGACTTATGTTCAAGAAAACTGACTGTTCTAACTGTCTATGTTTTGAACCATTCCTGTGACACTAGTTATACATTCCGATGCTTCACTTCAGGGTTACTGTATCCCTCTGACTTTCTTATTGACGATGATACACAATAATTGCATCGGAATGAAATACAAATGTCACAATGCCTACTTAAGTACAAGAAAACTGACTCTTCTTAATGTCTATGTTTTGAACCATTCTTTTGACACTAGTTATAGATTCCGATGCTTCACTTCAGGTTTACTGTATCCCTCTGACCTTCTTACTGACGATGAAACACAGAAATTGCATCGGAATTACATACAAAAGGCACAATGCCGTCTAAAGTACAGGAAAACTGACTCTTCTTAATGTCTATGTTTTGAACCATTCTTTTGACACTAGTTATAGATTCCGATGCTTCACTTAAAGTTTACTGTATCCTTGACCATCTTATTGACGACGAAACACAGAAATTGCATCGGAATTAAATACAAAAGGCACAATGCCGACTTATGTTCAAGAAAACTGACTGTTCTAACTGTCTATGTTTTGAACCATTCCTGTGACACTAGTTATACATTCCGATGCTTCACTTCAAGTTTACTGTATCCCTCTGACTTTCTTATTGACGATGAAACACAGAAATTGCATCGGAATTAAATACAAAAGGCACAATCCCAACTTAAGTACAAGAAGACTGACTCTTCTTACTGTATATGTTTTTGACCATTCCTGTGACACTAGTTATAGATTCCGATTCTTAACTTCAGGTTTACTGAATCCCGCTGACCCTCTTATTGACGATGAAACACAGAAATTGCATCGGAAGTAAATACAAAAGACTCAATGCCGACTTAAGTACAAGGAAACGGACTCTTCTTACTGTCTATGTTTTGAACCACTCCTGTGACACTAGTTATAGATTCCGATGCTTCACTTCAGGTTTACTGTATCCCTCTGACCTTCTTATTGACGATGAAACACAGAAATTGCATCGGAAATATATACAAACGGCACAAAGCCGACTCAAGTACAAGAAGACTGGCTCTTCTTACTGTCTATGATTTGAACCTTTCCTGTGAGCCCGGTTTTAGATTCCGATGCTTCACTTTAGTGTATCGCTTGCACATTCTTATTGACGATGCAACACAGATATTCCATCGGAATTAAATACAAAAGGCACAATGCCGACTTAAGTACAAGAAAACTTACTCTTCTTACTTTCTATGATTTGAACCATTCCTGTGACACTAGTTATAGATTCCGATGCTTCACTTCAGTTTTACTGTATCCCTCTGACCTTCTTATTGACGATAAAACACAGAAATTGCATCGGAATTAAATACAAACGGCACAATGTCGACTCAAGTACAAGAAGACTGACTCTTCTTACTGTCTATGTTTTGAACCTTTCCTGTGAGACCGGTTTTAGATTCCGATGCTTCACTTCAGGTTTACTGTATCCCTCTGACGTTCTTATTGACGATGAAACATAGAAATTGCATCGGGATTAAATACAAAAGGCACAATGCCGACTTAAGTACAACAAAACGGACTCTTCTTACTGTCTATGTTCTGAACCATTCCTGTGACGCTAGTTATACATTCCAATGTTTCTCTTCAGGTTTACTGTATCCCTCTGACCTTCTTATTGACGATGAAACACTGTAAGTGCATCGGAATTAAACTCAAAAGGCACAAGGCCGACTTAATTACAAGAAAACGGACTCTTCTTACTGTCTATATTTTGAATCAGTCCTGTGACACTAGATATAGATTCCGATGCTTCACTTCAGGTTTACTGTATCCCTCTGACCTTCTTATGGACGATGAAACACAGAAATTGCATCGGAATTAAATACAAACGGCACAATGCCGACTCAAGTACAAGAAGATTGGCTCTTCTTACTGTCTATATTTTGAACCTTTCCTGTGAGACAGGTTTTGGATTCCGTTGCTTCACTTCCGGTTTACTGTATCCCATGGACCTTCTTATTGACGACGAAACACAGAAATTGAATCGGAATTAAATACAAAAGGCACAATACCGACTTAAGTACAAGAAAACTGACTCTTCTTACTGTCTATGATTTGAACGATTCATGTGACATTAGTTATAGATTCCGATGCTTCACTTCAGGTTTACTGTATTCCTCTGACTTTCTTATTGACGATGAAACACAGAAATTGCATCGGAATTAAATACAAAAGGCACAATGCCGACACAAGTACAAGTAGACTGGCTCTTCTTACAGTCTATGTCTTGAACCTTTCCTGTGAGACCGGTTTTAGATTACGATGCTTGACTTCAGGTTTACAGTATCCCGTGGACCTTCTTATTGACGACGAAAAGCAGAAATTGCATCGGAATTGAATACAAAACTCACAATGCCGACTTAAGTACAAGAAAACTGACCCTTCTTACTGTCTATGTTTTGAACCATTCGTGTGACACTAGTTATAGATTCCGATGCTTCACTTCAGGTTTACTGTATCCCTCTGACCTTCTTATTGACGATGAAACACAGAAATTGCATCTTAATTAAATACAAAAGGCACAATGCCGTCTTAAGTACAGGAAAACTGACTCTTCTTACTGTCTATGTTTTGAACCATTCTTGTGACACTAGTATTAGATTCCGATGCTTCACTTCAGGTTTACTGTATCCCTCTGACCTTCTTATTGACGATCAAACACAGAAATTGCATCGGAATTAAATACAAAAGGCACAATGCCGACTTAAGTACAAGAAAAGTGACTCTTCTAGCTGTCTATGTTTTGAACCATTCCTGTGACACTACTTATTGATTCCGATGCTTCACTTCAAGCTTACGGTATCCCTCTGACCTTCTTATTGACGATGAAACACAGAAATTTCATCGGAATAAAATACAAAATGCCCAATGCCGACTTAAGTACAAGAAGACTGACTCTTATTACTGTCTTTCTTTTGAACCATTCCTGTGACACTAGTTATAGATACCGCTTCTTCACTTCAGGTTTACTGAATCCCACTGACTTTCTTATTGACGATGAAACACAGAAATTGCATCGGAATGAATTACAAAAGGCACAATGCCGACTCAAATGCAAGAAGACTGGCTCTCCTTACTGTCAATGTTATTAACCGGTTTTAGATTCCGATGCTTCACTTCAGGTTTATTGATTCCCTTGGACCTTATTATTGACGACGAAACACAGAAATTGCATCGGAATTAAATACAAAAGGCACAATGCCGGCTTAAGTACAAGATAACTGACTCTTCTTACTTTCTATGCTTTGAACCATTCCTGTGACACTAGTTATAGATTCCGATGCTTCACTTCAGGTCCACTCTATCCCTCTGACCTTCTTATTGACGATGAAACACAGAAATTTCATCGGAATTAAATTCAAAAGACACAATGCCCACTTAAGTACAAGAAGACCGACTCTTCTTACTGTCTATGTTTTAAACAATTCCTGTGACACTAGTTATAGATTCCGATTCTTCACTTCCGGTTAACTGAATCCCGCTGACCTTCTTATTGACGATGAAACACAGAAATTGCATCGGAATGAATTACAAAGGGCACAATGCCGTCTCAAATGCAACAAGACTGGCTCTTCTTACTGTCTATGTTATTAACCTTTTAGATTCCGATGCTTCACTTCAGGTTTAACGTATCCCTTGGACCTTATTATTGACGACGAAACACAGAAATTGCATCGGAATGAAATACAAAAGGCACAATGCCGACTTAAGTACAAGAAAACTGACTCTTCTTACTTTCTATGTTTTAACCAATCCTGTGACACTAGTTATAGAATCCGATGCTTCACTTCAGGTTTACTCTACCTCTCTGACCTTCTTATTGACGATGAAACACAAGAATTGCATCGGAATTAAATACAAAAGGCACAATGCCGACTTAAGTACAAGGAAACTGACTCTTCACCTGTCTATGTTTTAAACCATTATTGTGACACTAGTTATAGAATCCGATGCTTCACTTCAGGTTTACTGTATCCCTCTGACCTTCTTATTGGCGATGAAACACAGAAATTACGTCGGAATTAAATACAAAATGCACAATGCCGTCTTAAGTACAGAAAAACTGACTCTTCTTACTGTCTATGTTTTGAATTATTCTTTTGACACTAGTTATAGATTCCGAAGCTTCACTTCAGGTTTACTGTATCCCTTGGATCCTCTTATTGACGACGAAACACAGAAATTGCATCGGAATTATATACAAAAGGCACAATGCCGACTTAAATTCAAGAAAAATGACTGTTCTAACTGTCTATGGTTTGAACCATTCCTGTGACACTAGTTATACATTCCGATGCTTCACTTCAGGTTTACTGTATCCCTCTAACGTTCTTATTGACGATGATACACAAAAATTGCATCGGAATTAAATACAAAAGTCACAATGCCGACTTAAGTACAAGAAAACTGACTCTTCTTACTGTCTATGTTTTGAACCATTCCTGTGTCACTAGTTATAGATTCCGATGCTTCACTTCAGGTTTACTGTATCCCTCTGACCTTCTTATTGACGATGAAACACAGAAATTGCATCTTAATTAAATACAAAAGGCACAATGCCGTCTTAAGTACAGGAAAACTGACTCTTCTTACTGTCTATGTTTTGAACCATTCTTGTGACACTAGTATTAGATTCCGATGCTTCACTTCAGGTTTACTGTATCCCTCTGACCTTCTTATTGACGATCAAACACAGAAATTGCATCGGAATTAAATACAAAAGGCACAATGCCGACTTAAGTACAAGAAAAGTGACTCTTCTAGCTGTCTATGTTTTGAACCATTCCTGTGACACTACTTATTGATTCCGATGCTTCACTTCAAGCTTACGGTATCCCTCTGACCTTCTTATTGACGATGAAACACAGAAATTTCATCGGAATAAAATACAAAATGCTCAATGCCGACTTAAGTACAAGAAGACTGACTCTTATTACTGTCTTTCTTTTGAACCATTCCTGTGACACTAGTTATAGATACCGCTTCTTCACTTCAGGTTTACTGAATCCCACTGACTTTCTTATTGACGATGAAACACAGAAATTGCATCGGAATGAATTACAAAAGGCACAATGCCGACTCAAATGCAAGAAGACTGGCTCTTCTTACTGTCAATGTTATTAACCGGTTTTAGATTCCGATGCTTCACTTCAGGTTTATTGATTCCCTTGGACCTTATTATTGACGACGAAACACAAAAATTGCATCGGAATTAAATACAAAAGGCACAATGCCGACTTAAGTACAAGAAACCTTACTCTTCTTACTGTCTATGTTTTAAACCATTATTGTGACACTAGTTAAAGATTCCGATGCTTCACTTCAGGTTTACTGCATCTCTCTGACCTTCTTATTGACGATGAAACACAGAAATTGCATCGGAATTAAATACAAAAGGCACAATGCCGTCTTAAGTACAGGAAAACTGACTCTTCTTACTGTCTATGTTTTGAATTATTCTTATGACACTAGTTATAGATTCCGTAGCTTCACTTCAGGTTTACTGTATCCCTTGGACCTTCTTATTGACGACGAAACACAGAAATTGCATCGGAATTAAATACAAAAGGCACAATGCCGACTTATGTTCAAGAAAACTGACTGTTCTAACTGTCTATGTTTTGAACCATTCCTGTGACACTAGTTATACATTCCGATGCTTCACTTCAGGGTTACTGTATCCCTCTGACTTTCTTATTGACGATGATACACAATAATTGCATCGGAATGAAATACAAATGTCACAATGCCTACTTAAGTACAAGAAAACTGACTCTTCTTAATGTCTATGTTTTGAACCATTCTTTTGACACTAGTTATAGATTCCGATGCTTCACTTCAGGTTTACTGTATCCCTCTGACCTTCTTACTGACGATGAAACACAGAAATTGCATCGGAATTACATACAAAAGGCACAATGCCGTCTAAAGTACAGGAAAACTGACTCTTCTTAATGTCTATGTTTTGAACCATTCTTTTGACACTAGTTATAGATTCCGATGCTTCACTTAAAGTTTACTGTATCCTTGACCATCTTATTGACGACGAAACACAGAAATTGCATCGGAATTAAATACAAAAGGCACAATGCCGACTTATGTTCAAGAAAACTGACTGTTCTAACTGTCTATGTTTTGAACCATTCCTGTGACACTAGTTATACATTCCGATGCTTCACTTCAAGTTTACTGTATCCCTCTGACTTTCTTATTGACGATGAAACACAGAAATTGCATCGGAATTAAATACAAAAGGCACAATCCCAACTTAAGTACAAGAAGACTGACTCTTCTTACTGTATATGTTTTTGACCATTCCTGTGACACTAGTTATAGATTCCGATTCTTAACTTCAGGTTTACTGAATCCCGCTGACCCTCTTATTGACGATGAAACACAGAAATTGCATCGGAAGTAAATACAAAAGACTCAATGCCGACTTAAGTACAAGGAAACGGACTCTTCTTACTGTCTATGTTTTGAACCACTCCTGTGACACTAGTTATAGATTCCGATGCTTCACTTCAGGTTTACTGTATCCCTCTGACCTTCTTATTGACGATGAAACACAGAAATTGCATCGGAAATATATACAAACGGCACAAAGCCGACTCAAGTACAAGAAGACTGGCTCTTCTTACTGTCTATGATTTGAACCTTTCCTGTGAGCCCGGTTTTAGATTCCGATGCTTCACTTTAGTGTATCGCTTGCACATTCTTATTGACGATGCAACACAGATATTCCATCGGAATTAAATACAAAAGGCACAATGCCGACTTAAGTACAAGAAAACTTACTCTTCTTACTTTCTATGATTTGAACCATTCCTGTGACACTAGTTATAGATTCCGATGCTTCACTTCAGTTTTACTGTATCCCTCTGACCTTCTTATTGACGATAAAACACAGAAATTGCATCGGAATTAAATACAAACGGCACAATGTCGACTCAAGTACAAGAAGACTGACTCTTCTTACTGTCTATGTTTTGAACCTTTCCTGTGAGACCGGTTTTAGATTCCGATGCTTCACTTCAGGTTTACTGTATCCCTCTGACGTTCTTATTGACGATGAAACATAGAAATTGCATCGGGATTAAATACAAAAGGCACAATGCCGACTT
This sequence comes from Schistocerca serialis cubense, assembly GCF_023864345.2. Lineage (NCBI taxonomy): Eukaryota > Metazoa > Arthropoda > Insecta > Orthoptera > Acrididae > Schistocerca > Schistocerca serialis. The sequence goes on from NC_064647.1 coordinate 11,322,730, forward strand.
AAGTACAACAAAACGGACTCTTCTTACTGTCTATGTTCTGAACCATTCCTGTGACGCTAGTTATACATTCCAATGTTTCTCTTCAGGTTTACTGTATCCCTCTGACCTTCTTATTGACGATGAAACACTGTAAGTGCATCGGAATTAAACTCAAAAGGCACAAGGCCGACTTAATTACAAGAAAACGGACTCTTCTTACTGTCTATATTTTGAATCAGTCCTGTGACACTAGATATAGATTCCGATGCTTCACTTCAGGTTTACTGTATCCCTCTGACCTTCTTATGGACGATGAAACACAGAAATTGCATCGGAATTAAATACAAACGGCACAATGCCGACTCAAGTACAAGAAGATTGGCTCTTCTTACTGTCTATATTTTGAACCTTTCCTGTGAGACAGGTTTTGGATTCCGTTGCTTCACTTCCGGTTTACTGTATCCCATGGACCTTCTTATTGACGACGAAACACAGAAATTGAATCGGAATTAAATACAAAAGGCACAATACCGACTTTAGTACAAGAAAACTGACTCTTCTTACTGTCTATGATTTGAACGATTCATGTGACATTAGTTATAGATTCCGATGCTTCACTTCAGGTTTACTGTATTCCTCTGACTTTCTTATTGACGATGAAACACAGAAATTGCATCGGAATTAAATACAAAAGGCACAATGCCGACACAAGTACAAGTAGACTGGCTCTTCTTACAGTCTATGTCTTGAACCTTTCCTGTGAGACCGGTTTTAGATTACGATGCTTGACTTCAGGTTTACAGTATCCCGTGGACCTTCTTATTGACGACGAAAAGCAGAAATTGCATCGGAATTGAATACAAAACTCACAATGCCGACTTAAGTACAAGAAAACTGACCCTTCTTACTGTCTATGTTTTGAACCATTCGTGTGACACTAGTTATAGATTCCGATGCTTCACTTCAGGTTTACTGTATCCCTCTGACCTTCTTATTGACGATGAAACACAGAAATTGCATCGGAATTAAATAGAAAAGGCACAATACCGACTTAAGTACAAGAAATCTGACTCTTCTTAGTGTCTATGTTTTGAACCATTCCTGTGACACTAGTTATAGATTCCGATGCTTCACTTCAGGTTTACTGTATCCCTCTGACCTTCTCATTGACGATGAAACACAGAAATTGCATCGGAATTACATACAAAAGGCACAATGCCGTCTTAAGTACAAGAAGACTGACTCTTCTTACTATCTATGTTTTGGACCATTCCTGTGACACTAGTTATAGATTCCGATTCTTCCCTTCAGGTTTACTGAATCCCGCTGACCTTCTTATTGACGATGAAACACAGAAATTGCATCGGAATTATATACAAAAGGCACAACGCCGACTCAAATACAAGAAGACTGGCTCTTCTTAGTGTCTATGTTATGAAACTTTCCAGTGAGACCGGTCTTAGATTGCGATGCTTCTATTTAGGTTTACTGTATCCCGTGGACCCTCTTATTGACGACAAAACACAGAAATTGCATCGGAATTAAATAGAAAAGGCACAATGCCGACTAAAGTACAAGAAAACTGACTCTTCTTACTGTATATGTTTTGAACCATTCCTGTGACACTAGTTATAGATTCCGATGCTTCACTTCAGGTTTACTGTACCCCTCTGACCTTCGTATTGACGATGAAACACAGAAATTGCATCGGAATTAAATACAAAAGGCACACTGCCGACTTAAGTACAAGAAAACTTACTCTTCTTACTGTCTATGTTTTGAACCATTCCTGTGACACTAGTTATATATTCAGATGCTTCACTTCAAGCTTCCTGTATCCCTCTGACCTTCTTATTGATGATTAAACTCTGATATTGCATCGGAATTAAATACAAAAGGCACAATGCCGACTTAAGTACAAGAAAACTCACTCTACTTACTGTCAATGATCAAAACCACTCCTATGACACTAGTTATAGTTTCCCATGCTTCACTTCAGGTTTACTATATCCCTCTGACCTTCTTATTGAAGATGAAACATAGAAATTGTATCGGAATTGAATACAAAAGGCACAATGCCGACTTAAGTACAAGATAACTGACTCTCCTTACTGCCTATGTTTTGAACCATTCCTGTGCCACCAGTTATAGATTCCGATGCTTCACTTCAAGGTTACTGTATCCCTCTGACCTTCTTATTGACGATGAAACACAGATATTGCATCGGAATTGAATACAAAATTCACAATGCCGTCTTAAGTACAAGATAACTGACTCTTCTTACTGTCTATGATTTGACCCATTCCTGTGCCACTAGTTATAGAATCCGATGCTTCACTTCAGGTTTACTGTATCCCTCTGACCTTCATATTGACGATGAAACACAGAAATTGCATCGGAATTAAATACAAAAGGCACAATGCCTACTTAAGTACGAGATAACTGACTCTTCTTACTGCCTATGATTTGAACCATTCCTGTGCCGCTAGTTATAGATTCCGATGCTTCACTTCAGGTTTACTGAATCCCTCTGACCGTCTTAATGACGATGAAACACAGATACTGCATCGGTATTAAATACAAAAGGCACAATGCCGTCTTAAGTACAAGAAGACTGAATCTTCTTACTGTCTATGTTTTGAACCATTCCTGTGACACTAGTTATAGATTCCGATTCCTCACTTCAGGTTTACTGAATCCCGCTGACCTTCTTGTTGACGATGAAACACAGAAATTGCATCGGAATTAAATACAAAAGGCACAACGCCGACACAAGTACAAGTAGACTGGCTCTTCTTACAGTCTATGTCTTGAACCTTTCCTGTGAGACCGGTTTTAGATTCCGATGCTTCACTTCAGGTTTACAGTATCCCGTGGACCTTCTTATTGACGACGAAAAGCAGAAATTGCATCGGAATTGAATACAAAACTCACAATGCCGACTTAAGTACAAGAAAACTGACACTTCTTATTGTCTATGTTTTGAACCATTCGTGTGACACTAGTTATAGATTCCGATGCTTCACTTCAGGTTTACTGTATCCCTCTGACCTTCTCATTGACGATGAAACACAGAAATTGCATCGGAAATACATACAAAAGGCACAATGCCGTCTTAAGTACAAGAAGACTGACTCTTCTTACTGTCTATGTTTTGGACCATTCCTGTGACACTAGTTATAGATTCCGATTCTTCCCTTCAGGTTTACTGAATCCCGCTGACCTTCTTATTGACGATGAAACACAGAAATTGCATCGGAATTAAATACAAAAGGCACAACGCCGACTCAAATACAAGAAGACTGGCTCTTCTTAGTGTCTATGTTATGAAACTTTCCAGTGAGACCGGTTTTAGATTGTGATGCTTCTATTCAGGTTTACTGTATCCCGTGGACCCTCTTATTGACGACGAAACACAGAAATTGCATTGGAATTAAATAGAAAAGGCACAATGCCGACTAAAGTAAAAGAAAACTGACTCTTCTTACTGTATATGTTTTGAACCATTCCTGTGACACTAGTTATAGATTCCGATGCTTCACTTCAGGTTTACTGTACCCCTCTGACCTTCGTATTGACGATGAAACACAGAAATTGCATCGGAATTAAATACAAAAGGCACACTGCCGACTTAAGTACAAGAAAACTTACTCTTCTTACTGTCTATGTTTTGAACCATTCCTGTGACACTAGTTATATATTCAGATGCTTCACTTCAAGCTTCCTGTATCCCTCTGACCTTCTTATTGACGATGAAACACAGATATTGCATCGGAATTGAATACAAAATTCACAATGCCGTCTTAAGTACAAGATAACTGACTCTTCTTACTATCTATGATTTGACCCATTCCTGTGCCACTAGTTATAGAATCCGATGCTTCACTTCAGGTTTACTGTATCCCTCTGACCTTCATATTGACGATGAAACACAGAAATTGCATCGGAATTAAATACAAAAGGCACAATGCCTACTGAAGTACGAGATAACTGACTCCTCTTACTGTCTATGATTTGAACCATTCCTGTGCCGCTAGTTATAGATTCCGATGCTTCACTTCAGGTTTACTGTATCCCTCTGAACTTCTTATTGACGATGAAACGCAGATATTGCATCGGTATTAAATACAAAAGGCACAATGCCGTCTTAAGTACAAGAAGACTGAATCTTCCTACTGTCTATGTTTTGAACCATTCCTGTGACACTAGTTATAGATTCCGATTCCTCACTTCAGGTTTACTGAATCCCGCTGACCTTCTTGTTGACGATGAAACACAGAAATTGCTTCGGAATAAAATACAAAAAGCACAATGCCGACTCAAGTACAAGAAGACTGGCTCTTCTTACTGTCTATATTTTGAACCTTTCCTGTGAGACAGGTTTTAGATTCCGTTGCTTCACTTCCGGTTTACTGTATCCCATGGAGCTTCTTATTGACGACGAAACACAGAAATGACATCGGAATTAAATACAAAAGGCACAATACCGACTTAAGTACAAGAAAACTGACTCTTCTTACTGTCTATGATTTGAACCATTCATGTGACATTAGTTACAGATTCCGATGATTCACTTCAGGTTTACTGTATCCCTCTGACTTTCTTATTGACGATGAAACACAGAAATTGCATAGTAATTAAATACAAAAGGCACAATGCCGACACAAGTGCAAGTAGACTGGCACTTCTTACAGTCTATGTCTTGAACCTTTCCTGTGAGACCGGTTTTAGATTCCGATGCTTCACTTCAGATTTACAGTATCCCGTGGACCTTCTTATTGACGACGAAAAGCAGAAATTGCATCGGAATTGAATACAAAACTCACAATGCCGACTTAAGTACAAGAAAACTGACACTTCTTACTGTCTATGTTTTGAACCATTCGTGTGACACTAGTTATAGATTCCGATGCTTCACTTCAGGTTTACTGTATCCCTCTAACCTTCTTATTGACGATGAAACACAGAAATTGCATCGGAATTAAATAGAAAAGGCACAATACCGACTTAAGTACAAGAAAACTGACTCTTCTTAGTGTCTATGTTTTGAACCATTCCTGTGACACTAGTTATAGATTCCGATGCTTCACTTTAGGTTTACTGTATTCCTCTGACCTTCTTATTGACGATGAAACACAGATATTGCATCGGAATTAAATACAAAAGGCACAATGCCGACACTATTACATGAAGACTGGCTCTTCTTACTGTCTATGTTTTAATCCATTCCTGTGACATTAGTTATAGATTCCGATGCTTCACTTCAGGTTTACTGTATCCCTCTGACCATCTTATTGACGATGAAACACAAAAATTGCATCGGAATTAAATACAAAAGGCACAATGCCGACTTAAGTACAAGAAAACTGACTATTCTTACTGTCTATGATTGAACCATTCCTGTGACACTAGTTATAGATTCCGATGCTTCACTTCAGGTTTACTGTTCCCTCTGACCTTCTTATTGACGATGAAACACAGAAATTGCATCGGAATTAAATACAAAAGGCACAATGCCGTCTTAAGTACAGGAAAACTGACTCTTCTTACTGTCTATGTTTCAATTATTCTTGTGACACTAGTTATAGATTCCGAAGCTTCACTTCAGGTTTACTGTATCCCTTGGACCTTCTTATTGACGACGAATCACAGAAATTGCATCGGAATTAAATACAAAAGGCACAATGCCGTATTAAGTACAGGAAAACTGACTCTTCTTACTGTCTATGTTTTGAACCATTCCTGTGACACTAGTTATAGATTCCGGTTCTTCACATCAGGTTTACTGAATGCCGCTGACCTTCTTATTGACGATGAAACACAGAAATTGCATCGGAATTAAATACAAAAGGCACAATGCCGACACAAGTATAAGTAGACTTGCTCTTCTTACAGTCTATGTCTTGAACCTTTCCTGTGAGACCGGTTTTAGATTCCGATGCTTCACTTCAGGTTTACAGTATGCCGTGGACCTTCTTATTGACGACGAAAAGCAGAAATTGCATCGGATTTGAATACAAAACTCACAATGCCGACTTAAGTACAAGGAAACTGACACTTCTTACTGTCTATGTTTAGAACCATTCGTGTGACACTAGTTATAGATTCCGATGCTTCACTTCAGGTTTACTGTATCCCTCTGACCGTCTCATTGACGATGAAACACAGAAATTGCATCGGATATACATACAAAAGGCACAATGCCGTCTTAAGTACAAGAAGACTGACTCTTCTTACTGTCTATGTTTTGGACCATTCCTGTGACACTAGTTTTAGATTCCGGTTCTTCCCTTCAGGTTTACTGAATCCCACTGACCTTCTTATTGACGATGAAACACAGAAATTGCATCGGAATTAAATACAAAAGGCACAACGCCGACTCAAATACAAGAAGACTGGCTCTTCTTAGTGTCTATGTTATGAAACTTTCCAGTGAGACCGGTTTTAGATTGCGATGCTTCAATTCAGGTTTACTGTATCCCGTGGACCCTCTTATTGTGGACGAAACACAGAAATTGCATCGGAATTAAATACAAAAGGCACAATACCGACTTAAGTACAAGAAAACTGACTTTTCTTACTGTCTATGTTTTGAACCATTCCTGTGACACTAGTTATAGATTCCGATTCTTCCCTTTAGGTTTACTGAATCCCACTGACCTTCTTATTGACGATGAAACACAGAAATTGCATCGGAATTAAATAGAAAAGGCACAATGCCGACTAAAGTACAAGAAAACGGACTCTTCTTACTGTATATGTTTTGAACCATTCCTGTGACACTAGTTATAGATTCCGATGCTTCACTTCAGGTTTACTGTACCCCTCTGACCTTCGTATTGACGATGAAACACAGAAATTGCATCGGAATTAAATACAAAAGGCACACTGCCGACTTAAGTACAAGAAAACTTACTCTTCTTACTGTCTATGTTTTGAACCATTCCTGTGACACTAGTTATATATTCAGATGCTTCACTTCAAGCTTCCTGTATCCCTCTGACCTTCTTATTGATGATGAAACACTGAAATTGCATCGGAATTAAATACAAAAGGCACAATGCCGACTTAAGTACAAGAAAACTCACTCTTCTTACTGTCAATGATCAAAACCACTCCTGTGACACTAGTTATAGTTTCCGATGCTTCACTTCAGGTTTACTATATCCCTATGACCTTCTTATTGAAGATGAAACATAGAAATTGCATCGGAATTTAATACAAAAGGCACAATGCCGACTTAAGTACAAGATAACTGACTCTCCTTACTGCCTATGTTTTGAACCATTCCTGTGCCACCAGTTATAGATTCCGATGCTTAACTTCAAGGTTACTGTATCCCTCTGACCTTCTTATTGACGATGAAACACAGATATTGCATCGGAATTGAATACAAAATTCACAATGCCGTCTTAAGTACATGATAACTGACTCTTCTTACTGTCTATGATTTGACCCATTCCTGTGCCACTAGTTATAGAATCCGATGCTTCACTTCAGGTTTACTGTATCCCTCTGACCTTCATATTGACGATGAAACACAGAAATTGCATCGGAATTAAATACAAAAGGCACAATGCCTACTTAAGTACGAGATAACTGACTCTTTTACTGTCTATGATTTGAACCATTCCTGTGCCGCTAGTTATAGATTCCGATGCTTCACTTTAGGTTTACTGTATCCCTCTGACCTTCTTATTGACGATGAAACACAGATATTGCATCGGTATTAAATACAAAAGGCACAATGCCGTCTTAAGTACAAGAAGAGTGACTCTTCTTACTGTCTATGTTTTGAACCATTCCTGTGACACTAGTTATAGATCCGATTCTTCACTTCAGGTTTACTGAATCCCGCTGACCTTCTTGTTGACGATGAAACACAGAAATTGCATCGGAATTAAATACAAAAGGCACAATGCCGACTCAAGTACAAGAATACTGGCTCTTCTTACTGTCTATACTTTGAACCTTTCCTGTGAGACAGGTTTTAGATTCCGTTGCTTCACATCCGGTTTACTGTATCCCATGGACCTTCTTATTGACGACGAAACACAGAAATTGCATCGGAATTAAATACAAAAGGCACAATACCGACTTAAGTACAAGAAAACTGACTCTTCTTACTGTCTATGATTTAAACCATTCATGTGACATTAGTTATAGATTCCGATGCTTCACTTCAGGTTTACTGAATCCCTCTGACATTCTTATTGACGATGAAACACAGAAATTGCATCGGAACTAAATACAAAAGGCACAATGCCGACACAAGTACAAGTAGACTGGCTCTTCTCACAGTCTATGTCTTGAACCTTTCCTGTGAGACCGGTTTTAGATTCCGATGCTTCACTTCAGATTTACAGTATCCCGTGGACCTTCTTATTGACGACGAAAAGCAGAAATTGCATCGGAATTAAATACAAAACTCACAATGCCGACTTAAGTACAAGAAAACTGACACTTCTTACTGTCTATGTTTTGAACCATTCGTGTGACACTAGTTATAGATTCCGATGCTTCACTTCAGGTTTACTGTATCCCTCTGACCTTCTTATTGACGATGAAACACAGATATTGCATCGGAATTAAATATAAAAGGCACAATGCCGACTCAAGTACAGGATGACTGGCTCTTCTTACTGTCTATGTTTTAATCCATTCCTGTGACATTAGTTATAGATTCCGATGCTTCACTTCAGGTTTACTTTATCCCTCTGACCATCTTATTGACGATGAAACACAAAAATTGCATCGGAATTAAATACAAAAGGCACAATGCCGACTTAAGTACAAGAAAACTGACTATTCTTACTGTCTATGTTTGAACCATTCCTGTGACACTAGTTATAGATTCCGATGCTTCACTTCAGGTTTACTGTTCCCTCTGACCTTCTTATTGATGATGAAACACAGAAATTGCATCGGAATTAAATACAAAAGGCACAATGCCGTCTTAAGTACAGGAAAACTGACTCTTTTTACTGTCTATGTTTCATTTATTCTTGTGACACTAGTCATAGATTCCGAAGCTTCACTTCAGGTTTACTGTATCCCTTGGACCTTCTTATTGACGACGAAACACAGAAATTGCATCGGAATTAAATACAAAAGGCACAATGCCGACTTAAGTTCAAGAAAACTGACTGTTCTAACAGTCTATGTTTTGAACAATTCCTGTGACACTAGTTATACATTCCGATGCTTCACTTCAGGTTTACTGTATCCCTCTGACGTTCTTATTGACGATGATACACAATAATTGCATCGGAATTAAATACAAAAGTCGCAATGCCGACTTAAGTACAAGAAAACTGACTCTTATTACTGTCTATTATTTGAACCATTCCTGTGTCACCAGTTATAGATTCCGATGCTTCACTTCAGGTTTACTGTATCCCTCTGACCTTCTTATTGACGATGAAACACAGAAATTGCATCGGAAATACATACAAAAGGCACAATGCCGTCTTAAGTTCAGGAAAACTGACTCTTCTTAATGTCTATGTATTGAACCATTCTTTTGACACTAGTTATAGATTCTGGTGCTTCACTTCAGGTTTACTTTATCCCTCTGACCATCTTATTGACGATGAAACACAGAAATTGCATCGGAATTAAATACAAAAGGCTAAATGCCGACTTAAGTACAAGAAGACTGACTCTTCTTACTGTATATGTTTTGAACCATTCCTATGACACTAGTTATAGATTCCGATGCTTCACTTCAGGTTTACTATATCCCTCTGACCTTCTTATTGAAGATGAAACATAGAAATTGCATCGGAATTTAATACAAAAGGCACAATGCCGACTAAAGTACAAGAAAACTGACTCTTCTTACTTTCTACGTTTTGAACCATTCCTGTGACACTAGTTATAGAATTCGATGCTTCAATTCAGGTTTACTGTATCCCTCTGACCTTCTGATTGACGATGAAACATAGATATTGCATCGGAATTAAATACAAAACGTTTTAAGTACAGGAAAACTGAATCTTCTTACTTTCTATGTTTTGAATTATTCTTGTGACACTAGTTATAGATTCCGAAGCTTCACTTAAGGTTTACTGTATCCCTTGGACCTTCTTATTGACGACGAAACACAGAAATTGCATCGGAATGAAATACAAAAGGCACATGCCGTCTTAAGTACAGGAAAACGGACTCTTCTAACTGTCAATGTTTTGAACCATTCTTGTGACACTAGTTATAGATTCCGATGCTTCAATTCAGGTTTACTGTATCCCTCTGACCTTCTTTTGACAATGAAACACAGAAATTGCATCGAATTAAATACAAAAGGCACAATGCTGACTTAAGTACAAGAAAACTTACTTTTCTTACTGTCTTTCTTTGAACCATTCCTGTGACACTAGTTATAGAATCCGATGCTTCACATCAAGCTTACTGTATCCCTCTGAACTTCTTATTGACGATGAAACACAGAAATTGCATCGGAATTAAATACAAAAGGCACAATGCCGACTTATGTACAAGAAGACTGACTCTTCTTACTGTCTATGTTTTGTACCATTCCTGTGACACTAGTTATAGATTCCGATTCTTCCCTGCAGGTTTACTAAATCCCGCTGACCTTCTTGTTGACGATGAAACACAGAAATTGCATCGGAATTAAATACAAAAGGCACAACGCTGACTCAAATACAAGAAGACTGGCTCTTCTTACTGTCTATGTTATGAACCTTTCCTGTGCGACCGGTTTTAGATTCCGATGCTTCACTTCAGGTTTACTCTATCCCGTGGACCTTTTTATTGACGACGAAACACAGAAATTGCATCAGAATTAAATAGAAAAGGCACAATGCCGACTAAAGTACAAGAAAACTGACTCTTCTTACTGTATGTATTTTGAACCATTCCTGTGACACTAGTTATAGATTCCGATGCTTCACTTCAGGTTTACTGTATCCCTCTGACCTTCTTATTGACGATGAAACACAGAAATTGCATCGGAATTATATACAAATGGCACAAAGCCAACTCAAGTACAAGAAGACTGGCTCTTCTTACTGTCTATGTTTTGAACCTTTCCTGTGATCCCGGTTTTAGATTCTGATGCTTCACTTCAGGTTTAGTGTGTCCCTTGCACATTCTTATTGACGATGCAACACAGAAATTGCATCGGAATTAAATACAAAAGGCACAATGCCGACTTAAGTACTAGAAAACTGACTCTTCTTACTGTCTTTGTTTTGAATCATTCCTGTGACACTAGTTATAGATTCCGATGCTTCACTTCAGTTTTACTGTGTCCCTCTGACCTTCTTATTGACGATAAAACACAGAAATTGCATCGAAATTAAATACAAACGGCACAATGTCGACTCAAGTACAAGAAGACTGACTCTTCTTACTGTCTGTGTTTTGAACCTTTCCTGTGAGACCGGTTTTAGATTTCGATCCTTCATGTCAGGATGACTGTATCCCTCTGACGTTCTTATTGGCGATGAAACATAGAAATTGCGTCGGGATTAAATACAAAAGGCACAATGCCGACTTAAGTATAAGAAAACGGACTCTTTATACTGTCTGTGTTCTGAACCATTCCTGTGACACTAGTTATACATTCCGATGCTTCTCTTCAGGTTTACTGTATCCCTCTGACCTTCTTATTGACGATGAAACACTGTAAGTGCATCGGAATTAAACTTAAAAGGCACAATGCCGACTTAATTTCAAGAAAACGGACTCTTCTTACTGTCTATATTTTGAACCAGTCCTGTGACACTAGTTATAGATTCCGATGCTTCACTTCAGGTTTACTGTGTCCCTCTGACCTTCTCATGGACGATGAAACACAGAAATTGCATCGGAATTAAATACAAAAGGCACAATGCCGACTCAAGTACAAGAAGACTGGCTCTTCTTACTGTCTATATTTTGAACCTTTCCTGTGAGACAGGTTTTAGATTCCGTTGCTTCACTTCCGGTTTACTGTATCCCATGGACCTTCTTATTGACGACGAAACACAGAAATTGCATCGGAATTAAATTCAAAAGGAACAATACCGACTTAAGTACAAGAAAACTGACTCTTCTTACTGTCTAGGATTTGAAACATTCCTGTGACATTAGTTATAGATTCCGATTCTTCACTTCTGGTCTACTGTATCCCTGTGACTTTCTTATTGACGATGAAACACAGAAATTGCATCGGAATTAAATACAAAAGGCACAATGCCGACACAAGTACAAGTAGACTGGCTCTTCTTACAGTCTATGCTTTGAACCTTTCCTGCGAGACCGGTTTTAGATTCCGATGCATCACTTCAGGTTTACAGTATCCCGTGGACCTTCTTATTGACGACGAAAAGCAGAAATTGCATCGGAATTGAATACAAAACTCACAATGCCGACTTAAGTACAAGAAAACTGACACTTCTTACTGTCTATGTTTGTCCCATTCGTGTGACACTAGTTATAGATTCCGATGCTTCACTTCAGGTTTACTGTATCCCTCTGACCTTCATATTGACGATGAAACACAGAAATTGCATCGGAATTAAATAGAAAAGGCACAATACCGACTTAAGTACAAGAAAACTAACTCTTCTTAGTGTCTATGTTTTGAACCATTCCTGTGACACTTGTTATAGATTCCGATGCTTCACTTCAGGTTTACTGGATTCCTCTGACCTTCTTATTGACAATGAAACACAGATATTGCATCGGAATTAAATACAAAAGCCACAATGCCGACTCAAGTACAAGAAGACTGGCTCTTCTTACTGTCTATGCTTTAATCCATTCCTGTGACATTAGTTATAGATTCCGATGCTTCACTTCAGGTTTACTGTGTCCCTCTGACCATCTTATTGACGATGAAACACAAAAATTGCATCGGAATTAAATACAAAAGGCACAATGCCGACTTAAGTACAAGAAAACTGACTATTCTTAATGTCTATGTTTGAACCATTCCTGTGACACTAGTTATAGATTCCGATGCTTAACTTCAGGTTTACTGTTCCCTCTGACCTTCTTATTGATGATGAAACACAGAAATTGCATCGGAATTAAATACAAAAGGCACAATGCCGTCTTAAGTACAGGAAAACTGACTCTTTTTACTGTCTATGTTTCATTTATTCTTGTGACACTAGTCATAGATTCCGAAGCTTCACTTCAGGTTTACTGTATCCCTTGGACCTTCTTATTGACGACGAAACACAGAAATTGCATCGGAATTAAATACAAAAGGCACAATGCCGTATTAGGTACAGGAAAACTGACTCTTCTTACTGTCTATGTTTAGAACCATTCCTGTGACACTACCTACAGATTCCGGTTCTTCACATCAGGTTTACTGAATGCCGCTGACTTTCTTATTGACGATGAAACACAGAAATTGCATCGGAATTAAATACAAAAGGCACAATGCCGACTTAAGTTCAAGAAAACTGACTGTTCTAACAGTCTATGTTTTGAACAATTCCTGTGACACTAGTTATACATTCCGATGCTTCACTTCAGGTTTACTGTATCCCTCTGACGTTCTTATTGACGATGATACACAAAAATTGCATCGGAATTAAATACAAAAGTCGCAATGCCGACTTAAGTACAAGAAAACTGACTCTTATTACTGTCTATTATTTGAACCATTCCTGTGTCACCAGTTATAGATTCCGATGCTTCACTTCAGGTTTACTGTATCCCTCTGACCTTCTTATTGACGATGAAACACAGAAATTGCATCGGAAATACATACAAAAGGCACAATGCCGTCTTAAGTTCAGGAAAACTGACTCTTCTTAATGTCTATGTATTGAACCATTCTTTTGACACTAGTTATAGATTGTGGTGCTTCACTGCAGGTTTACTTTATCCCTCTGACCATCTTATTGACGATGAAACACAGAAATTGCATCGGAATTAAATACAAAAGGCTAAATGCCGACTTAAGTACAAGAAGACTGACTCTTCTTACTGTATATGTTTTGAACCATTCCTATGACACTAGTTATAGATTCCGATGCTTCACTTCAGGTTTACTATATCCCTCTGACCTTCTTATTGAAGATGAAACATAGAAATTGCATCGGAATTTAATACAAAAGGCACAATGCCGACTAAAGTACAAGAAAACTGACTCTTCTTACTTTCTACGTTTTGAACCATTCCTGTGACACTAGTTATAGATTCCGATGCTTCTCTTCAGGTTTACTGTATCCCTCTGACCTCCTTATTGACGATGAAACACAGAAATTGCATCGGAATTAAATACAAAAGGCACAATGCCGACTCAACTACAAGAAGACTGGCTCTTCTTACTGTCTATGTCTTAAACCATTCCTGTGACACTAGTTATAGAATTCGATGCTTCAATTCAGGTTTACTGTATCCCTCTGACCTTCTGATTGACGATGAAACATAGATATTGCATCGGAATTAAATACAAAACGTTTTAAGTACAGGAAAACTGAATCTTCTTACTTTCTATGTTTTGAATTATTCTTGTGACACTAGTTATAGATTCCGAAGCTTCACTTAAGGTTTACTGTATCCCTTGGACCTTCTTATTGACGACGAAACACAGAAATTGCATCGGAATTAAATACAAAAGGCACAATGCCGTCTTAAGTACAGGAAAACGGACTCTTCTAACTGTCAATGTTTTGAACCATTCTTGTGACACTAGTTATAGATTCCGATGCTTCAATTCAGGTTTACTGTATCCCTCTGACCTTCTTTTGACAATGAAACACAGAAATTGCATCGAATTAAATACAAAAGGCACAATGCCGACTTAAGTACAAGAAAACTTACTTTTCTTACTGTCTTTCTTTGAACCATTCCTGTGACACTAGTTATAGAATCCGATGCTTCACATCAAGCTTACTGTATCCCTCTGAACTTCTTATTGACGATGAAACACAGAAATTGCATCGGAATTAAATACAAAAGGCACAATGCCGACTTATGTACAAGAAGACTGACTCTTCTTACTGTCTATGTTTTGTACCATTCCTGTGACACTAGTTATAGATTCCGATTCTTCCCTGCAGGTTTACTAAATCCCGCTGACCTTCTTGTTGACGATGAAACACAGAAATTGCATCGGAATTAAATACAAAAGGCACAACGCTGACTCAAATACAAGAAGACTGGCTCTTCTTACTGTCTATGTTATGAACCTTTCCTGTGCGACCGGTTTTAGATTCCGATGCTTCACTTCAGGTTTACTGTATCCCGTGGACCTTTTTATTGACGACGAAACACAGAAATTGCATCAGAATTAAATAGAAAAGGCACAATGCCGACTAAAGTACAAGAAAACTGACTCTTCTTACTGTATGTATTTTGAACCATTCCTGTGACACTAGTTATAGATTCCGATGCTTCACTTCAGGTTTACTGTATCCCTCTGACCTTCTTATTGACGATGAAACACAGAAATTGCATCGGAATTATATACAAATGGCACAAAGCCAACTCAAGTACAAGAAGACTGGCTCTTCTTACTGTCTATGTTTTGAACCTTTCCTGTGATCCCGGTTTTAGATTCTGATGCTTCACTTCAGGTTTAGTGTGTCCCTTGCACATTCTTATTGACGATGCAACACAGAAATTGCATCGGAATTAAATACAAAAGGCACAATGCCGACTTAAGTACTAGAAAACTGACTCTTCTTACTGTCTTTGTTTTGAATCATTCCTGTGACACTAGTTATAGATTCCGATGCTTCACTTCAGTTTTACTGTGTCCCTCTGACCTTCTTATTGACGATAAAACACAGAAATTGCATCGAAATTAAATACAAACGGCACAATGTCGACTCAAGTACAAGAAGACTGACTCTTCTTACTGTCTATGTTTTGAACCTTTCCTGTGAGACCGGTTTTAGATTTCGATCCTTCATGTCAGGATGACTGTATCCCTCTGACGTTCTTATTGACGATGAAACATAGAAATTGCGTCGGGATTAAATACAAAAGGCACAATGCCGACTTAAGTATAAGAAAACGGACTCTTTATACTGTCTGTGTTCTGAACCATTCCTGTGACACTAGTTATACATTCCGATGCTTCTCTTCAGGTTTACTGTATCCCTCTGACCTTCTTATTGACGATGAAACACTGTAAGTGCATCGGAATTAAACTTAAAAGGCACAATGCCGACTTAATTTCAAGAAAACGGACTCTTCTTACTGTCTATATTTTGAACCAGTCCTGTGACACTAGTTATAGATTCCGATGCTTCACTTCAGGTTTACTGTGTCCCTCTGACCTTCTCATGGACGATGAAACACAGAAATTGCATCGGAATTAAATACAAAAGGCACAATGCCGACTCAAGTACAAGAAGACTGGCTCTTCTTACTGTCTATATTTTGAACCTTTCCTGTGAGACAGGTTTTAGATTCCGTTGCTTCACTTCCGGTTTACTGTATCCCATGGACCTTCTTATTGACGACGAAACACAGAAATTGCATCGGAATTAAATTCAAAAGGAACAATACCGACTTAAGTACAAGAAAACTGACTCTTCTTACTGTCTAGGATTTGAAACATTCCTGTGACATTAGTTATAGATTCCGATTCTTCACTTCTGGTCTACTGTATCCCTGTGACTTTCTTATTGACGATGAAACAAAGAAATTGCATCGGAATTAAATACAAAAGGCACAATGCCGACACAAGTACAAGTAGACTGGCTCTTCTTACAGTCTATGCTTTGAACCTTTCCTGCGAGACCGGTTTTAGATTCCGATGCATCACTTCAGGTTTACAGTATCCCGTGGACCTTCTTATTGACGACGAAAAGCAGAAATTGCATCGGAATTGAATACAAAACTCACAATGCCGACTTAAGTACAAGAAAACTGACACTTCTTACTGTCTATGTTTGTCCCATTCGTGTGACACTAGTTATAGATTCCGATGCTTCACTTCAGGTTTAATGTATCCCTCTGACCTTCATATTGACGATGAAACACAGAAATTGCATCGGAATTAAATAGAAAAGGCACAATACCGACTTAAGTACAAGAAAACTAACTCTTCTTAGTGTCTATGTTTTGAACCATTCCTGTGACACTTGTTATAGATTCCGATGCTTCACTTCAGGTTTACTGTATTCCTCTGACCTTCTTATTGACAATGAAACACAGATATTGCATCGGAATTAAATACAAAAGCCACAATGCCGACTCAAGTACAAGAAGACTGGCTCTTCTTACTGTCTATGCTTTAATCCATTCCTGTGACATTAGTTATAGATTCCGATGCTTCACTTCAGGTTTACTGTGTCCCTCTGACCATCTTATTGACGATGAAACACAAAAATTGCATCGGAATTAAATACAAAAGGCACAATGCCGACTTAAGTACAAGAAAACTGACTATTCTTAATGTCTATGTTTGAACCATTCCTGTGACACTAGTTATAGATTCCGATGCTTAACTTCAGGTTTACTGTTCCCTCTGACCTTCTTATTGACGATGAAACACAGAAATTGCATCGGAATTAAATACAAAAGGCACAATGCCGACTTAAGTTCAAATAACTGACTGTTTGTCTGTCTATGTTTTGAACCATTCCTGTGACACTAGTTATACATTCTGATGCTTCACTTCAGGTTTACTGTATCCCTCTGACGTTCTTATTGACGATGATACTCAAAAATTGCATCTGAATTGAATACAAAAGGCACAATGCCGACTCTAGTACAAGAAGACTGGCTCTTCTTACTGTCTATGTATTGAACCTTTCCTGTGAGTCCGGTTTGAGATTCCGATGCTTCAATTCAGGTTTACTGTATGCGGTGGACCTTATTAACGACGAAACGCAGAAATTGCATCGGAATTGAAATCAAAAGGCACAATGCCGACTTAAGTACAAGAAATTTGACAGTACTTAATGTCTGTTTTGAACCATTCCTGTGACACTAGTTATACATTCCGATGCTTCACTTCAGGTTTACTGTATCCCTCTGACCATCTTAGTTACGATGAAACACAGAAATTGCATCGGAAGTAAATACAAAAGACTCAATGCAGACATAAGTACAAGGAAACTGACTCTTCTTACTGTCTATGTTTTCAACCACTCCTGTGACACTAGTTATAGATTCCGATGCTTCACTTCAGGTTTACTGTATCCCTCTGACCTTCTTATTGACGATGAAACACAGAAATTGCATCGGAATTAAATACAAACGGCACAATGTCGACTCAAGTACAAGAAGACTGACTCTTCTTACCGTCTATGTTTTGAACCTTTCCTGTGAGACCGGTTTTAGATTCCGATGCTTCACTTCAGGTTTACTGTATTCCTCTGACGTTCTTATTGACGATGAAACATAGAAATTGCATCGGGATTAAATACAAAAGGCACAATGCCGACTCAAGTACAAGAAGACTGGCTCTTCTTACTGTCTATATTTTGAACCTTTCTTGTGAGACAGGTTTTAGATTCCGTTGCTTCACTTCCGGTTTACTGTATCCCATGGACCTTCTTATTGACGACGAAACACAGAAATTGCATCGGAATTAAATTCAAAAGGAACAACACCGACTTAAGTACAAGAAAACTGACTCTTCTTACAGTCTAGGATTTGAATCATTCCTGTGACATTAGTTATAGATTCCGATGCTTCACTTCAGGTTTACTGTATCCCTGTGACTTTCTTATTGACGATGAAACACAGAAATGGCATCGGAATTAAATACAAAAGGCACAATGCCGACACAAGTACAAGTAGACTGGCTCTTCTTACAGTCTATGTTTTGAACCTTTCCTGTGAGACCGGTTTTAGATTCCGATGCATCACTTCAGGTTTACAGTATCCCGTGGACCTTCTTATTGACGACGAAAAGCAGAAATTGCATCGGAATTGAATACAAAACTCACAATGCCGACTTAAGTACAAGAAAACTGACACTTCTTACTGTCTATGTTTTGAACCATTCGTGTGACACTAGTTATAGATTCCGATGCTTCACTTCAGGTTTACTGTATCCCTCTGACCTTCTTATTGACGATGAAACACAGAAAATGCATCGGAATTAAATAGAAAAGGCACAATACCGACTTAAGTACAAGAAAACTGACTCTTCTTAGTGTCTATGTTTTGAACCATTCCTGTGACACTAGTTATAGATTCCGATGCTTCACTTCAGGTCTACTGTATTCCTCTGACCTTCTTATTGACGATGAAACACAGATATTGGATCGGAATTAAATACAAAAGGCACAATGCCTACTCAAGTACAAGTAGACTGGCTCTTCTTACTGTCTATGTTTCAATCCATTCCTGTGACATTAGTTATAGATTCCGTTGCTTCACTTCCGGTTTACTGTATCCCATGGACCTTCTTATTGACGACGAAACACAAAAATTGCATCGGAATTAAATACAAAATGCACAATGCCGAATTAAGTACAAGAAGACTGACTATTCTTACTGTCTATGTTTGAACCATTCCTGTGACACTAGTTATAGATTCCGATGCGTCACTTCAGGTTTACTGTTCCCTATGACCTTCTTATTGACGATGAAACACAGAAATTGCATCGGAATTAAATACAAAAGGCACAATGCCGTCTTAAGTACAGGAAAACTGACTCTTCTTACTGTCTATATTTTGAATTATTCTTGTGACACTAGTTATAGATTCCGAAGCTTCACTTCAGGTTTACTGTATCCCTTGGACCTTCTTATTGACGACGAAACACAGAAATTGCATCGGAATTAAATACAAAAGGCACAATGCTGTCTTAAGTACAGGAAAACTGACTCTCCTTACTGTCTAAGTTTTGAACCATTCCTGTGACACTAGTTATAGATTCCGATTCTTCACTTCAGGTTTACTGAATGCCGCTGTCCTTCTTATTGACGATGAAACACAGAAATTGCAGCGGAATTAAATACAAAAGGTATATCGCCGACTCCAATACAAGAAGACTGGCTCTTCTTACTGTCTATGTTATGAACATTTCCTGTGAGACCGGTTTTAGATTCCGATGCTTCACTTCAGGTTTACTGTATCCCGTGGACCTTCTTATTGACGACGAAACACAGAAATTGCATCGGAATTAAATTGAAAAGACACAATGCCGACTTTAGTACAAGAAAACTGACTCTTCTTACTGTCTATATTTTGAACCATTCCTGTGACACTAGTTATAGATTCCGATGCTTCAATTCTGGTTTATTGTATCCCTCTGACCTTCTTATTGACGATGAAACACAGAAATTGCATCGGAATTGAATACGAAAGGCACAATGCCGACTTAAGTACAAGCAATCTGACAGTTCTTACTGTCTATGTTTTGAACCATTCCTGTGACACTAGTTATACATTCCGATCCTTCTTTTCAGAAAAAGACTTAAGTACAAGAAAACTGACACTTCTTACTGTCTATGTTTTGAACCATTCGTGTGACACTAGTTATAGATTCCGATGCTTCACTTCAGGTTTACTGTATCCCTCTGACCTTCTTATTGACGCTGAAACACAGAAATTGCATCGGAATTAAATAGAAAACTCACAATGCCGACTTAAGTACAAGAAAACTGACACTTCTTACTGTCTATGTTTTGAACCATTCGTGTGACACTAGTTATAGATTCCGATGCTTCACTTAAGGTTTACTGTATATCTCTGACTTTCTTATTGACGATGAAACACAGAAATTGCATCGGAATTAAATACAAAAGGCACAATGCCGTCTTAAGTACAGGAAAACTGACTCTTCTTACTGTCTATGTTTCAATTATTCTTGTGACACTAGTTATAGATTCCGAAGCTTCACTCCAGGTTTACTGTATCCCTTGGACCTTCTTATTGACGACGAAACACAGAAATTGCATCGGAATTAAATACAAAAGGCACAATGCCGACTTAAGTACAGGAAAACTGACTCTTCTTACTGTCTATGTTTTGAACCATTCCTGTGTCACTAGTTATAGATTCCGATCCTTCTTTTCAGGTTTACTGTATCCCTCTGACCTTCTTATTGACGCTGAAACACAGAATTTGCATCGGAATTAAATAGAAAACTCACAATGCCGACTTAAGTACAAGAAATCTGACACTTCTTACTGTCTATGTTTTGAACCATTCGTGTGACACTAGTTATAGATTCCGATGCTTCACTTCAGGTTTACTGTATCCCTCTGACCTTCTTATTGACGATGAAACACAGAAATTGCATCGGAAATACTTACAAAAGGCACAATGCCGTATTAAGTACAGGAAAACTGACTCTTCTTAATGTCTATGTTTTGAGCCATTCTTTTGACACTAGTTATAGATTCTGATGCTTCACTTCAGGTTTACTGTATCCCTGACCCTCTTATTGACGATGAAATACAGAAATTGCATCGAAATTAAATACAAAAGGCACAATGCCGACATAAGTACAAGTAAACTTACTTTTATTACTGTCTTTGATTTGTACCACTCCTGTGACACTAGCTATAGATTCCGATGCTTCGCTTCAAGCTTACTGTATCCCTCTGACCTTCTTATTGACGATGAAACACAGAAATTGCATCGGTATTAAATACAAAAGGCACAATGCCGACTTAAGTACAAGAACACTGACTCTTCTTACTGTCTATGTTTTGGACCATTCCTGTGACACTAGTTATAGATTCCGAATCTTCCCTTCAGGTTTACTGAATCCCGCTGACCCTCTTATTGACGATGAAACACAGAAATTGCATCGTAATTAAATACAAAAGGCACAACGCCGACTCAAATACAAGAAGACTGGCTCTTCTTAGTGTCTATGTTATGAAACTTTCCAGTGAGACCGGTTTTAGATTGCGATGCTTCTATTCAGGTTTACTGTATCCCGTGGACCCTCTTATTGACGACAAAACACAGAAATTGCATCGGAATTAAATAGAAAAGGCAAAATTCCGACTAAAGTACAAGAAAACTGACACTTCTTACTGTATATGTTTTGAACCATTCCTGTGACACTAGTTATAGATTCCGATGCTTCACTTCAGGTTTACTGTACCCCTCTGACCTTCGTATTGACGATGAAACACAGAAATTGCATCGGAATTAAATACAAAATGCAGACTGCCGACTTAAGTACAAGAAAACTTACTCTTCTTACTGTCTATCTTTTGAACCATTCCTGTGACACTAGTTATATATTCCGATGCTTCACTTCAAGCTTCCTGTATCCCTCTGACCTTCTTATTGACGATGAAACACAGAAATTGCATCGGAATTAAATACAAAAGGCACAATGCCGACTTAAGTTCAAGAAAACTGACTGTTCTAACTGTCTTTGTTTTGAACCATTCCTGTGACACTAGTTATACATTCTGATGCTTCACTTCAGGTTTACTGTATCCCTCTGACGTTCTTATTGACGATGAAACACAGATATTGCATCGGAATTAAATACAAAAGGCGCAATGCCTACTCAAGTACAAGAAGACTGGCTCTTCTTACTGTCTATGTTTTAATCCATTCCTGTGACATTAGTTATAGATTCCGTTGCTTCCCTTCCGGTTTACTGTATCGCATGGACCTTCTTATTGACGACGAAACACAAAAATTGCATCGGAATTAAATACAAAAGGCACAATGCTGTCTTAAGTACAGGAAAACTGACTCTCCTTACTGTCTAAGTTTTGAACCATTCCTGTGACACTAGTTATAGATTCCGATTCTTCACTTCAGGTTTACTGAATGCCGCTGTCCTTCTTATTGACGATGAAACACAGAAATTGCAGCGGAATTAAATACAAAATGTATATCGCCGACTCCAATACAAGTAGACTGGCTCTTCTTACTGTCTATGTTATGAACCTTTCCTGTGAGACCGGTTTTAGATTCCGATGCTTCACTTCAGGTTTACTGTATCTCGTGGACCTTCTTATTGGCGACGAAACACAGAAATTGCATCGGAATTAAATTGAAAAGACACAATGCCGACTTTAGTACAAGAAAACTGACTCTTCTTACTGTCTATATTTTGAACCATTCCTGTGACACTAGTTATAGATTCCGATGCTTCAATTCAGGTTTATTGTATCCCTCTGACCTTCTTATTGACGATGAAACACAGAAATTGCATCGGAATTAATTACAAAAGGCACAATGCAGACTGAAGTACAAGAAGGCTGGCTCTTCTTACTGTCTATGTTTTAAGCCTCTCCTGCGAGACCCGTTCTAGATTCCGATGCTTCACTTCAAGTTTACTGTATCCGGTGGACCTTCTTATTGACGACGAAACGCAGATATTGCATCGGAATTGAATACAAAAGGCACAATGCCGACTTAAGTACAAGAAATCTGACAGTTCTTACTGTCTATGTTTGAACCATTCCTGTGACACTAGTTAAAGATTCCGATCCTTCTTTTCAGGTTTACTGTATCCCTCTGACCTTCTTATTGACGCTGAAACACAGAAATTGCATCGGAATTATATAGAAAACTCACAATGCCGACTTAAGTACAAGAAAACTGACACTTCTTACTGTCTATGTTTTGAACCATTCGTGTGACACTAGTTATAGATTCCGATGCTTCACTTCAGGTTTACTGTATCCCTCTGACTTTCTTATTGACGATGAAACACAGAAATTGCATCGGAATTAAATACAAAAGGCACAATGCCGTCTTAAGTACAGGAAAACTGACACTTCTTACTGTCTATGTTTCAATTATTCTTGTGACACTAGTTATAGATTCCGAAGTTTCACTTCAGGTTTACTGTATCCCTTGGACCTTCTTATTGACGACGAAACACAGAAATTGCATCGGAATTAAATACAAAAGGCACAATGCCGACTTAAGTACAGGAAAACTGACTCTTCTTACTGTCTATGTTTTGAACCATTCCTGTGACACTAGTTATAGATTCCGGTTCTTCACATCAAGTTTACTGAATGCCGCTGACCTTCTTATTGATGATGAAACACAGAAATTGCATCGGAATTAAATACAAAAGGCACAATGCCGACTTAAGTTCAAGAAAACTGACTGTTCTAACTGTCTATGTTTCGAACCATTCCTATGACACTAGTTATACATTCCGATGCTTCACTTCAGGTTTACTGTATCCCTCTGACGTTCTTATTGATTATGATACACAATAATTGCATCGGAATTAAATATGAAAGTCACAATGCCGACTTAAGTACAAGAAAACTGACTCTTATTACTGTCTATTATTTGAACCATTCCTGTGTCACTAGTTATAGATTCCGATGCTTCACTTCAGGTTTACTGTATCCCTCTGACCTTCTTATTGACGATGAAACACAGAAATTGCATCGGAAATACTTACAAAAGGCACAATGCCGTCTTAAGTACAGGAAAACTGACTCTTCTTAATGTCTATGTTTTGAGCCATTCTTTTGACACTAGTTATAGATTCTGATGCTTCACTTCAGGTTTACTGTATCCCTGACCTTCTTATTGACGATGAAACACAGAAATTGCATCGGTATTAAATACAAAAGGCACAATGCCGACTTAAGTACAAGAAGACTGACTCTTCTTACTGTCTATGTTTTGGACCATTCCTGTGACACTAGTTATAGATTCCGAATCTTCCCTTCAGGTTTACTGAATCCCGCTGACCCTCTTATTGACGATGAATCACAGAAATTGCATCGTAATTAAATACAAAAGGCACAACGCCGACTCAAAATACAAGAAGACTGGCTCTTCTTAGTGTCTATGTTATGAAACTTTCCAGTGAGACCGGTTTTAGATTGCGATGCTTCTATTCAGGTTTACTGTATCCCGTGGACCCTCTTATTGACGACGAAACACAGAAATTGCATCGGAATTAAATAGAAAAGGCACAATTCCGACTAAAGTACAAGAAAACTGACACTTCTTACTGTATATGTTTTGAACCATTCCTGTGACACTAGTTATAGATTCCGATGCTTCACTTAAGGTTTACTGTACCCCTCTGACCTTCGTATTGACGATGAAACACAGAAATTGCATCGGAATTATATACAAAAGGCACAATGCCGACTTAAGTTCAAGAAAACTGACTGTTCTAACTGTATTTGTTTTGAACCATTCCTGTGACACTAGTTATACATTCTGATGCTTCACTTCAGGTTTACTGTATCCCTCTGACGTTCTTATTGACGATGATACACAAATATTGCATCGGAATTGAATACAAAAGGCACAATGCCGACACAAGTACAAGTAGACTGGCTCTTCTTACAGTCTATGTTTTGAACCTTTCCAGTGAGACCGGTTTTAGATTCCGATGCATCACTTCAGGTTTACAGTATCCCGTGGACCTTCTTATTGACGACGAAAAGCAGAAATTGCATCGGAATTCAATACAAAACTCACAATGCCGACTTAAGTACAAGAAGACTGACACTTCTTACTGTCTATGTTTTGAACCATTCGTGTGACACTTGTTATAGATTCCGATGCTTCACTTCAGGTTTACTGTATCCCTCTGATCTTCTTATTGACGATGAAACACAGAAATTGCATCGGAATTAAATAGAAAAGGCACATTACCGACTTAAGTACAAGAAAACTGAATCTTCTTAGTGTCTATGTTTTGAACCATTCCTGTGACACTAGTTATAGATTCCGATGCTTCACTTCAGGTTTACTGTATTCCTCTGACCTTCTTATTGACGATGAAACACAGATATTGCATCGGAATTAAATACAAAAGGCACAATGCCTACTCAAGTACAAGAAGACTGGCTCTTCTTACTGTCTATGTTTTAATCCATTCCTGTGACATTAGTTATAGATTCCGTTGCTTCACTTCCGGTTTACTGTATCCCATGGACCTTCTTATTGACGACGAAACACAAAAATTGCATCGGAATTAAATACAAAAGGCACAATGCCGAATTAAGTACAAGAAAACTGACTATTCTTACTGTCTATGTTTGAACCATTCCGGTGACACTAGTTATAGATTCCGATGCTTCACTTCAGGTTTACTGTTCCCTATGACCTTCTTATTGACGATGAAACACAGAAATTGCATCGGAATTAAATACAAAAGGCACAATGCCGTCTTAAAGACACGAAAACTGACTCTTCTTACTGTCTATGTTTTGAATTATTCTTGTGACACTAGTTATAGATTCCGAAGCTTCACTTCAGGTTTACTGTATCCCTTGGACCTTCTTATTGACGACGAAACACAGAAATTGCATCGGAATTAAATACAAAAGGCACAATGCTGTCTTAAGTACAGGAAAACTGACTCTCCTTACTGTCTAAGTTTTGAACCATTCCTGTGACACTAGTTATAGATTCCGATTCTTCACTTCAGGTTTACTGAATGCCGCTATCCTTCTTATTGACGATGAAACACAGAAATTGCAGCGGAATTAAATACAAAAGGTATATCGCCGACTCCAATACATGAAGACTGGCTCTTCTTACTGTCTATGTTATGAACCTTTCCTGTGAGACCGGTTTTAGATTCCGATGCTTCACTTCAGGTTTACTGTATCCCGTGGACCTTCTTATTGACGACGAAACACAGAAATTGCATCGGAATTAAATTGAAAAGACACAATGCCGACTTTAGTACAAGAAAACTGACTCTTCTTACTGTCTATACTTTGAACCATTCCTGTGACACTAGTTATAGATTCCGATGCTTCAATTCAGGTTTATTGTATCCCTCTGACCTTCTTATTGACGATGAAACACAGAAATTGCATCGGAATTAATTACAAAAGGCACAATGCAGACTGAAGTACAAGAAGGCTGGCTCTTCTTACTGTCTATGTTTTAAACCTCTCCTGCGAGACCCGTTCTAGATTCCGATGCTTCACTTCAAGTTTACTGTATCCGGTGGACCTTCTTATTGACGACGAAACGCAGAAATTGCATCGTAATTGAATACAAAAGGCACAATGCCGACTTAAGTACAAGAAATCTGACAGTTCTTACTGTCTATGTTTTGAACCATTCCTGTGACACTAGTTATACATTCCGATCCTTCTTTTCAGGTTTACTGTATCCCTCTGACCTTCTTATTGACGCTGAAACACAGAAATTGCATCGGAATTAAATAGAAAACTCACAATGCCGACTTAAGTACAAGAAAACTGACACTTCTTACTGTCTATGTTTTGAACCATTCGTGTGACACTAGTTATAGATTCCGATGCTTCACTTCAGGTTTACTATATCCCTCCGACTTTCTTATTGACGATGAAACACAGAAATGGCATCGGAATTAAATACAAAAGGCACAATGCCGTCTTAAGTACAGGAAAACTGACTCTTCTTACTGTCTATGTTTCAATTATTCTTGTGACACTAGTTATAGATTCCGAAGCTTCACTTCAGGTTTACTGTATCCCTTGGACCTTCTTATTGACGACGAAACACAGAAATTGCATCGGAATTAAATACAAAAGGCACAATGCCGACTTAAGTACAGGAAAACTGACTCTTCTTACTGTCTATGTTTTGAACCATTCCTGTGACACTAGTTATAGATTCCGGTTCTTCACATCAAGTTTACTGAATGCCGCTGACCTTCTTATTGATGATGAAACACAGAAATTGCATCGGAATTAAATACAAAAGGCACAATGCCGACTTAAGTTCAAGAAAACTGACTGTTCTAACTGTCTATGTTTTGAACCATTCCTGTGACACTAGTTATACATTCCGATGCTTCACTTCAGGTTTACTGTATCCCTCTGACGTTCTTATTGATTATGATACACAATAATTGCATCGGAATTTAATATGAAAGTCACAATGCCGACTTAAGAACAAGAAAACTGACTCTTATTACTGTCTATTATTTCAACCATTCCTGTGTCACTAGTTATAGATTCCGATGCTTCACTTCAGGTTTACTGTATCCCTCTGACCTTCTTATTGACGATGAAACACAGAAATTGCATCGGAAATACTTACAAAAGGCACAATGCCGTCTTAAGTACAGGAAAACTGACTCTTCTTAATGTCTATGTTTTGAGCCATTCTTTTGACACTAGTTATAGATTCTGATGCTTCACTTCAGGTTTACTGTATCCCTGACCTTCTTATTGACGATGAAATACAGAAATTGCATCGAAATTAAATACAAAAGGCACAATGCCGACATAAGTACAAGTAAACTTACTTTTATTACTGTCTTTGATTTGTACCACTCCTGTGACACTAGCTATAGATTCCGATGCTTCGCTTCAAGCTTACTGTATCCCTCTGACCTTCTTATTGACGATGAAACACAGAAATTGCATCGGTATTAAATACAAAAGTCACAATGCCGACTTAAGTACAAGAAGACTGACTCTTCTTACTGTCTATGTTTTGGACCATTCCTGTGACACTAGTTATAGATTCCGAATCTTCCCTTCGGGTTTACTGAATCCCGCTGACCCTCTTATTGACGATGAAACACAGAAATTGCATCGTAATTAAATACAAAAGGCACAACGCCGACTCAAATACAAGAAGACTGGCTCTTCTTAGTGTCTATGTTATGAAACTTTCCAGTGAGACCGGTTTTAGATTGCGATGCTTCTATTCAGGTTTACTGTATCCCGTGGACCCTCTTATTAACGACGAAACACAGAAATTGCATCGGAATTAAATAGAAAAGGCACAATTCCGACTAAAGTACAAGAAAACTGACACTTCTTACTGTATATGTTTTGAACCATTCGTGTGACACTAGTTATAGATTCCGATGCTTCACTTCAGGTTTACTGTACCCCTCTGACCTTCGTATTGACGATGAAACACAGAAATTGCATCGGAATTAAATACAAAATGCAGACTGCCGACTTAGGTACAAGAAAACTTACTCTTCTTACTGTCTATCTTTTGAACCATTCCTGTGACACTAGTTATATATTCCGATGCTTCACTTCAAGCTTCCTGTATCCCTCTGACCTTCTTATTGACGATGAAACACAGAAATTGCATCGGAATTAAATACAAAAGGCACAATGCCGACTTAAGTTCAAGAAAACTGACTGTTCTAACTGTCTTTGTTTTGAACCATTCCTGTGACACTAGTTATACATTCTGATGCTTCACTTCAGGTTTACTGTATCCCTCTGACGTTCTTATTGACGATGATACACAAAAATTGCATCGGAATTGAATACAAAAGGCACAATGCCGACTCTAGTACAAGAAGACTGGCTCTTCTTACTGTCTATGTATTGAACCTTTCCTGTGAGACCGGTTTGAGATTCCGATGCTTCAATTCAGGTTTACTGTATGCGGTGGACCTTCTTATTAACGACGAAACGCAGAAATTGCATCGGAATTGAATTCAAAAGGCACAATGCCGACTTAAGTACAAGAAATTTGACAGTACTTACTGTCTGTTTTGAACCATTCCTGTGACACTAGTTATACATTCCGATGCTTCACATCAGGTTTACTGTATCCCTCTGACCTTCTTAGTGACGATGAAACACAGAAATTGCATCGGAAGTAAATACAAAAGACTCAATGCAGACATAAGTACAAGGAAACTGACTCTTCTTACTGTCTATGTTTTGAACCACTCCTGTGACACTAGTTATAGATTCCGATGCTTCACTTCAGGTTTACTGTATCCCTCTGACCTTCTTATGGACGATGAAACACAGAAATTGCATCGGAATTAAATACAAACGGCAGAATGTCGACCCAAGTACAAGAAGACTGACTCTTCTTACTGTCTATGTTTTGAACCTTTCCTGTGAGACCGGTTTTAGATTCCGATGCATCACTTCAGGTTTACAGTATCCCGTGGACCTTCTTATTGACGACGAAAAGCAGAAATTGCATCGGAATTGAATACAAAACTCACAATGCCGACTTAAGTACAAGAAAACTGACACTTCTTACTGTCTATGTTTTGAACCATTCGTGTGACACTAGTAATAGATTCCGATGCTTCACTTCAGGTTTACTGTATCCCTCTGACCTTGTTATTGACGATGAAACACAGAAATTGCATCGGAATTAAATAGAAAAGGCACAATACCGACTTAAGTACAAGAAAACTGACTCTTCTTAGTGTCTATGTTTTGAACCATTCCTGTGACACTAGTTATAGATTCCGATGCTTCACTTCAGGTTTACTGTATTCCGCTGACCTTCTTATTGACGATGAAACACAGATATTGCATCGGAATTAAATACAAAAGGCACAATGCCGACTCAATTACAAGAAGACTGGCTCTTCTTACTGTCTATGTTTTAATCCATTCCTGTGACATTAGTTATAGATTCCGTTGCTTCACTTCTGGTTTACTGTATCCCATGGACCTTCTTATTGACGACGAAACACAAAAATTGCATCGGAATTAAATACAAAAGGCACAATGCCGACTTAAGTACAAGAAAACTGACTCTTCTTACTGTCTATGTTTGAACCATTCCTGTGACACTAGTTATAGATTCCGATGCTTCACTTCAGGTTTACTGTTCCCTCTGACCTTCTTATTGACGATGAAACACAGAAATTGCATCGGAATTAAATACAAAAGGCACAATGCCGTCTTAAGTACAGGAAAACTGACTCCTCTTACTGTCTATGTTTTGAATTATTCTTGTGACACTAGTTATAGATTCCGAAGCTTCACTTCAGGTTTACTGTATCCCTTGGACCTTCTTATTGATGACGAAACACAGAAATTGCATCGGAATTAAATACAAAAGGCACAATGCTGTCTTAAGTACAGGAAAACTGACTCTCCTTACTGTCTAAGTTTTGAACCATTCCTGTGACACTAGTTATAGATTCCGATTCTTCACTTCAGGTTTACTGAATGCCGCTGACCTTCTTATTGACGATGAAACACAGAAATTGCATCGGAATTAAATACAAAAGGTATATCGCCGACTCCAATACAAGAAGACTGGCTCTTCTTACTGTCTATGTTATGAACCTTTCCTGTGAGAACGGTTTTAGATTCCGATGCTTCACTTCAGGTTTACTGTATCCCGTGGACCTTCTTATTGACGACGAAACACAGAAATTGCATCGGAATTAAATTGAAAAGACACAATGCCGACTTTAGTACAAGAAAACTGACTCTTCTTACTGTCTATACTTTGAACCATTCCTGTGACACTAGTTATAGATTCCGATGCTTCAATTCAGGTTTACTGTATCCCTCTGACCTTCTTATTGACGTTGAAACACAGAAATTGCATCGGAATTAATTACAAAAGGCACAATGCAGACTGAAGTACAAGAAGGCTGGTTCCTCTTACTGTCTATGTTTTAAACCTCTCCTGCTAGACCCGTTTTAGATTCCGATGCTTCACTTCAAGTTTACTGTATCCGGTGGACCTTCTTATTGACGACGAAACGCAGAAATTGCATCGGAATTGAATACAAAAGGCACAATGCCGACTTAAGTTCAAGAAATCTGACAGTTCTTACTGTCTATGTTTTGAACCATTCCTGCGACACTAGTTATACATTGCGATCCTTCTTTTCAGGTTTACTGTATCCCTCTGACCTTCTTATTGACGCTGAAACACAGAAATTGCATCGGAATTAAATACAAAACTCACAATGCCGACTTAAGTACAAGAAAACTGACACTTCTTACTGTATATGCTTTGAACCATTCGTGTGACACTAGTTATAGATTCCGATGCTTCACTTCAGGTTTACTGTATCCCTCTGACCTTCTTATTGACGATGAAACACAGAAATTGCATCGGAATTAAATACAAAAGGCACAATGCCGTCTTAAGTACAGGAAAACTGACTCTTCTTACTGTCTATGTTTCAATTATTCTTGTGACACTAGTTATAGATTCCGAAGCTTCACTTCAGGTTTACTGTATCCCTTGGACCTTCTTATTGACGACGAAATACAGAAATTGCATCGGAATTAAATACAAAAAGCACAATGCCGACTTAAGTACAAGAAAACTGACTCTTCTTACTGTCTATGTTTTGAACCATTCCTGTGACACTAGTGATAGATTCCGATGCTTCACTTCAGGTTTACTGTATCCCTCTGACGTTCTTATTGATGATGATACACAAAAATTGCATCGGAATTAAATATGAAAGTCACAATGCCGACTTAAGTACAAGAAAACTGACTCTTATTACTGTCTATTATTTGAACCATTCCTGTGTCACTAGTTATAGATTCCGATGCTTCACTTCAGGTGTACTGTATCCCTCTGACCTTCTTATTGACGATGAAACACAGAAATTGCATCGGAAATACTTACAAAAGGCACAATGCCGTATTAAGTACAGGAAAACTGACTCTTCTTAATGTCTATGTTTTGAGCCAATCTTTTGACACTAGTTATAGATTCTGATGCTTCACTTCAGGTTTACTGTATCGCTGACCTTCTTATTGACGATGAAATACAGAAATTGCATCGAAATTAAATACAAAATGCACAATACCGACTTAAGTACAAGTAAACTTACTTTTATTACTGTCTTTGATTTGTACCACTCCTGTGACACTAGCTATAGATTCCGATGCTTCGCTTCAAGCTTACTGTATCCCTCTGACCTTCTTATTGACGATGAAACACAGAAATTGCATCGGAATTAAATACAAAAGGCACAATGCCAACTTAAGTACAAGAAGACTGACTCTTCTTACTGTCTATGTTTTGGACCATTCCTGTGACACTAGTTATAGATCCCGAATCTTCCCTTCAGGTTTACTGAATCCCGCTGACCCTCTTATTGACGATGAAACACAGAAATTGCATCGTAATTAAATACAAAAGGCACAACGCCGACTCAAATACAAGAAGACTGGCTCTTCTTAGTGTCTATGTTATGAAACTTTCCAGTGAGACCGGTTTTAGATTGCGATGCTTCTATTCAGGTTTACTGTATCCCGTGGACCCTCTTATTGACGACGAAACACAGAAATTGCATCGGAATTAAATAGAAAAGGCGCATTTCCGACTAAAGTACAAGAAAACTGACTCTTCTTACTGTATATGTTTTGAACCATTCCTGTGACACTAGTTATAGATTCCGATGCTTCACTTCAGATTTACTGTACCCCTCTGACCTTCGTATTGACGATGAAACACAGAAATTGCATCGGAATTAAATACAAAATGCAGACTGCCGACTTAAGTACAAGAAAACTTACTCTTCTTACTGTCTATGTTTTGAACCATTCCTGTGACACTAGTTAAATATTCCGATGCTTCACTTCAAGCTTCCTGCATCCCTCTGACCTTCGTATTGACGATGAAACACAGAAATTGCATCGGAATTAAATACAAAAGGCACAATGCCGACTTAGGTACAAGAAAACTCACTCTTCTTACTGTCAATGTTCAGAACCACTCCTGTGACACTAGTTATAGTTTCCGATGCTTCACTTCAGGTTTACTGTATCCCTCTGACCTTCTTATTGACGATGAAACACAGTAATTGCATCGGAATTAAATACAAACGGCACAATGTCGACTCAAGTACAAGAAGACTGACTCTTCTTACTGTCTAAGTTTTGAACCTTTCCTGTGAAACCGGTTTTAGATTCCGATGCTTCACTTCAGGTTTACTGTATCCCTCTGACGTTCTTATTGACGATGAAACATAGAAATTGCATCGGGATTAAATACAAAAGGCACAATGCCGACGTAAGTATAAGAAAACGGACTCTTCTTACTGTCTATGTTCTGAACCATTCCTGTGACACTAGTTATACATTCCGATGCTTCTCTTCAGGTTTACTGTATCCCTCTGACCTTCTTATTGACGATGAAACACTGTAAGTGCATCGGAATTAAACTTAAAAGGCACAATGCCGACTTAATTACAAGAAAACGGACTGTTCTTACTGTCTATATTTTGAACCAGTCCTGTGACACTAGTTATAGATTCCGATGCATCACTTCAGGTTTACTGTACCCCTCTGACCTTCTTATGGACGATGAAACACAGAAATTGCATCGGAATTAAATACAAAAGGCACAATGCCGACTCAAGTTCAAGAAGACTGGCTCCTCTTACTGTCTATATTTTGAACCTTTCCTGTGAGACAGGTTTTAGATTCCGTTGCTTCACTTCCGGTTTACTGTGTCCCATGGACCTTCTTATTGACGACGAAACACAGAA
This sequence comes from Schistocerca serialis cubense, assembly GCF_023864345.2. NCBI lineage: Eukaryota > Metazoa > Arthropoda > Insecta > Orthoptera > Acrididae > Schistocerca > Schistocerca serialis. The sequence continues at coordinate 11,356,773 of NC_064647.1, forward strand.
ATTGCATCGGAATTAAATTCAAAAGGAACAATACCGACTTAAGTACAAGAAAACTGACTCTTCTTACTGTCTAGGATTTGAATCATTCCTGTGACATTAGTTATAGATTCCGATGCTTCACTTCAGGTTTACTGTATCCCTGTGACTTTCTTATTGACGATGAAACACAGAAATTGCATCGGAATTAAATACGAAAGGCACAATGCCGACACAAGTACAAGTAGACTGGCTCTTCTTACAGTCTATGTTTTGAACCTTTCCTGTGAGACCGGTTTTAGATTCCGATGCATCACTTCAGGTTTACAGTATCCCGTGGACCTTCTTATTGACGACGAAAAGCAGAAATTGCATCGGAATTGAATACAAAACTCACAATGCCGGCTTAAGTACAAGAAAACTGACACTTCTTACTGTCTGTGTTTTGAACCATTCGTGTGACACTAGTTATAGATTCCGATGCTTCACTTCAGGTTTACTGTATCCCTCTGACCTCCTTATTGACGATGAAACACAGAAATTGCATCGGAATTAAATAGAAAAGGCACAATACCGACTTCAGTACAAGAAAACTGACTCTTCTTAGTGTCTATGTTTTGAACCATTCCTGTGACACTACTTATAGATTCCGATGCTTCACTTCAGGTTTACTGTATTCCTCTGACCTTCTTATTGACGATGAAACACAGATATTGCATCGGAATTAAATACAAAAGGCACAATGCCGACTCAAGTACAAGAAGACTGGCTCTTCTTACTGTCTATGATTTAATCCATTCCTGTGACATTAGTTATAGATTCCGTTGCTTCACTTCCGGTTTACTGTATCCCATGGACCTTCTTATTGACGACGAAACACAAAAATTGCATCGGAATTAAATACAAAAGGCACAATGCCGACTTAAGTACAAGAAAACTGACTCTTCTTACTGTCTATGTTTGAACCATTCCTGTGACACTAGTAATAGATTCCGATGCTTCACTTCAGGTTTACTGTTCCCTCTGACCTTCTTATTGACGATGAAACACAGAAATTGCATCGGAATTAAATACAAAAGGCACAATGCCGTCTTAAGTACAGGAAAACTGAATCTTCTTACTGTCTATGTTTTGAATTATTCTTGTGACACTAGTTATAGATTCCGAAGCTTCACTTCAGGTTTACTGTATCCCTTGGACCTTCTTATTGACGACGAAACACAGAAATTGCATCGGAATTAAATACAAAAGGCACAATGCTGTCTTAAGTACAGGAAAACTGACTCTCCTTACTGTCTATGTTTTGAACCATTCCTGTGACACTAGTTATAGATTCCGATTCTTCACTTCAGGTTTACTGAATGCCGCTGACGTTCTTATTGACGATGATACACAAAAATTGCATCGGAATTAAATACAAAAGGCACAATGCCGACTTAAGTACAAGAAATCTGACAGTTCTTACTGTCTATGTTTTGAACTATTCCTGTGACAATAATTATACATTCCGATCCTTCTTTTCAGGTTTACTGTATCCCTCTGACCTTCTTATTGACGCTGAAACACAGAAATTGCATCGGAATTAAATACAAAAGGCACAATGCCGTCTTAAGTACAGGAAAACTGACTCTTCTTACTGTCTATGTTTCAATTACTCTTGTGACACTAGTTATAGATTCCGAAGCTTCACTTCAGGTTTACTGTATCCCTTGGACCTTCTTATTGACGACGAAACACAGAAATTGCATCGGAATTAAATACAAAAGGCACAATGCCGACTTAAGTACAGGAAAACTGACTCTTCTTACTGTCTATGTTTTGAACCATTCCTGTGACACTAGTTATAGATTCCGGTTCTTCACATCAGGTTTACTGAATGCCGCTGACCTTCATATTGACAATGAAAAACAGAAATTGCATCGGAATTAAATACAAAAGGCACAATGCCGACTTACGTTCAAGAAAACTGACTGTTCTAACTGTCTATGTTTTGAACCATTCCTGTGACACAAGTTATACATTCCGATGCTTCACTTCAGGTTTACTGTATCCCTCTGACGTTCTTATTGACGATGATACACAAAAATTGCATCGGAATTAAATATGAAAGTCACAATGCCGACTTAAGTACACGAAAACTGACTCTTATTACTGTCTATTATTTGAACCATTCCTGTGTCACTAGTTATAGATTCCGATGCTTCACTTCAGGTTTACTGTATCCCTCTGACCTTCCTATTGACGATGAAACACAGAAATTGCATCGGAAATACATACAAAAAGCACAATGCCGTCTTAAGTACAGGAAAACTGACTCTTCTTAATGTCTATGTTTTGAGCCATTCTTTTTACACTAGTTATAGATTCTGATGCTTCACTTCAGGTTTCTGTATCCCTGACCTTCTTATTGACGATGAAATACAGACATTGCATCGAAATTAAATACAAAAGGCACAATGCCGACTTAAGCACAAGTTAACTTACTTTTATTACTGTCTTTGATTTGTACCACTCCTGTGACACTAGCTATAGATTCCGATGTTTCGCTTCAAGCTTACTATATCCCTCTGACCTTCTTATTGACGATGAAACACAGAAATTGCATCGGAATTAAATACAAAAGGCACAATGCCGACTTAAGCACAAGAGGACTGACTCTTCTTACTGTCTATGTTTTGGACCATTCCTGTGACACTAGTTATAGATTCCGATGCTTCACTTCAGGTTTACTGTACCCCTCTGACCTTCGTATTGACGATGAAACACAGAAATTGCATCGGAATTAAATACAAAATGCAGACTGCCGACTTAAGTACAAGAAAACTGACTCTTCTTACTGTATATGTTTTGAACCATTCCTGAGACACTAGTTATAGATTCCGATGCTTCACTTCAGGTTTACTATATCCCTCTGACCTTCTTATTGAAGATGAAACATAGAAATTGCATCGGAATTTAATACAAAAGGCACAATGCTGACTTAAGTACAAGATAACTGACTCTCCTTACTGCCTATGTTTTGAACCATTCCTGTGCCACCAGTTATAGATTCCGATGCTTCACTTCAAGGTTACTGTATCCCTCTGACCTTCTTATTGACGATGAAACACAGATATTGCATTGGAATTGAATACAAAATTCACAATGCCGTCTTAAGTACAAGATAACTGACTCTTCTTACTGTCTATGATTTGACCCATTCCTGTGCCACTAGTTATAGAATCCGATGCTTCACTTCAGGTTTACTGTATCCCTCTGACCTTCATATTGACGATAAAACACAGAAATTGCATCGGAATTAAATACAAAAGGCACAATGCCTTCTTAAGTACGAGATAACTGACTCTCCTTACTGTCTATGATTTGAACCAATCCTGTGCCGCTAGTTACAGATTCCGATGCTTCACTTCAGGTTTACTGTATCCCTCTGACCTTCTTATTGACGATGAAACACAGATATTGCATCGGTATTAAATACAAAAGGCACAATGCCGTCTTAAGTACAGGAAGACTGACTCTTCTTACTGTCTATGTTTTGAACCATTCCAGTGACACTAGTTATAGATTCCGATTCTTCACTTCAGGTTTACTGAATCCCGCTGACGTTCTTGTTGACGATGAAACACAGAAATTGCATCGGAATTAAATACAAAAGGCACAATGCCAATTCAAATACAACAAGACTGGCTCTTCTTACTGTCTACGTTATGAACCTTCCCTGTGAGACCGGTTTTAGATTCCGATGCTTCACTTCAGGTTTACTGTATCCCTTGGACCTTATTATTGACGAGGAAACACAGAAATTGCATCGGAATTAAATACAAAAACGCACAATGCCGACTCAACTACAAGAAGACTGGCTCTTCTTAATGTCTATGTCTTAAACCATTCCTGTGACACTAGTTATAGATTTCGATGCTTCAATTCAGGTTTACTGTATCCCTCTGACCTTCTGATTGACGATGAAACACAAAAATTGCATCGGATCTAAATACCAAAGGCACAATGCCGACTTAAGTACAAGAAAACTGACTCTTCTTACTGTCTATGTTTTGAACCATTCCTGTGACACTGGTTATAGATTCCGATGCTTCACTTCAGGTTTACTGTTCCCTCTCACCTTCTTATTGACGATGAAACACAGATATTGCATCTGAATTAAATACAAAACGCACAATGCCGATTTAAGTACAGGAAAACTGACTCTTCTTACTGTCTATGTTTTGAATTATTCTTGTGACACTAGTTATAGATTCCGAAGCTTCACTTCAGGTTTACTGTATCCCTTGGACCTTCTTATTGACGACGAAACACAGAAATTGCATCGGAAATAAACACAAAAGGCACAATGCCGTCTTAAGTACAGGAAAACGGACTCTTCTAACTGTCAATGTTTTGAACCATTCTTGTGACACTAGTTACAGATTCCGATGCTTCAATTAAGGTTTACTGTATCTCTCTGACCTTCTTTTGACGATGAAACACAGAAATTGCATCGAATTAAATACAAAAGGCACAATGCCGACTTAAGTACAAGAAGACTGTCTCTTCTTACTGTATTTGTTTTGAACCATTCCTGTGACACTAGTTATAGATTCCGATTCTTCACTGCAGGTTTACTAAATCCCGCTGACCTTCTTGTTGATGATGAATTACAGAAATTGCATCGGAATTAAATACAAAAGGCAAAACGCCGACTCAAATACAGGTGACTGGCTCTTCTTAATGTCTATGTTATGAACCTTTCCTGTGAGACCGGTTATAGATTCCGATGCTTCACTTCAGGTTTACTGTATCCCGTGGACCTGTTTATTGACGACGAAACACAGAAATTGCATCAGAATTAAATAGAAAAGGCACAATGCCGACTAAAGTACTAGAAAACTGACTCTTCTTGCTGTATATGATTTGAACCATTCCTGTGACACTAGTTATAGATTCCGATGCTTCACTTCAGGTTTACTGTTCCCTCTCACCTTCTTATTGACGATGAAACACAGATATTGCATCTGAATTAAATACAAAACGCACAATGCCGTTTTAAGTACAGGAAAACTGACTCTTCTTACTGTCTATGTTTTGAATTATTCTTGTGACACTAGTTATAGATTCCGAAGCTTCACTTCAGGTTTACTGTATCCCTCTGACCTTCTTTTTGACGATGAAGCACAGAAACTGCATCGGAATTGAATTCAAAAGGCACAATGCCGACTCTTGTACAAGAAGACTGGCTCTTCTTACGGTCTATGTATTGAACCTTTGCTGTGAGACCGGTTTGAAATTCCGATGCTTCAATTCAGGTTTACTGTATCCGGTGGACCTTCTTATTGACGACAAAACGCAGAAATTGCATCGGAATTGAATACAAAAGGCACAATGCCGACTTAAGTACAAGAAATTTGACAGTACTTACTGTCTGTTTTGAACCATTCCTGTGACACTAGTTATACATTCCGATGCTTCACTTCAGGTTTACTGTATCCCTCTGATCTTCTTAGTGACGATGAAACACAGAAATTGCATCGGTAGTAAATACTAAAGACTCAATGCCGACATAAGTACAATTAAACTGACTCTTCTTACTGTCTATGTTTTGAACCACTCCTGTGACACTAGTTATAGATTACGATGCTTCACTTCAGGTTTACTATATCCCTCTGACCTTCTTATTGACGATGAAACACAGAAATTGCATCGGAATTATATACAAACGGCACAAAGCCGACTCAAGTACAAGAAGACTGGCTGTTCTTACTGTCTATGTTTTGAACCTTTCCTGTGAGCCCGGTTTTAGATTCTGATGCTTCACCTCAGGTTTAGTGTATCCCTTGCACATTCATGTTGACGATGCAACACAGAAATTGCATCGGAATTAAATACAAAAGCACAATGCCGACTTAAGTATAAGAAAACGGACTCTTCTTACTGTCTATGTTCTGAACCATTCCTGTGGACTAGTTATACATTCCGATGCTTCTCTTCAGGTTTACTGTATCCCTCTGACTTTCTTATTGACGATGAAACACACAAATTGCATCGGAATTAAATAGAAAAGGCACAATACCGACTTAAGTACAAGAAAACTGACTCTTCTTACTGTCTATGTTTTGAACCAGTCCTGTGACACTAGTTACAGATTCCGATTCTTCACTTCAGGTTTACTGAATGCCGCTGACCTACTTATTGACGATGAAACACAGAAATTGCATCGGAATTAAATACAAAAGGTATATCGCCGACTCCAATACAAGAACACTGGCTCTTCTTACTGTCTATGTTATGAACCTTTCCTGTGAGATCGGTTTTAGATTCCGATGATTCACTTCAGGTTTACTGTGTCCCGTGGACCTTCTTATTGACGACGAAACACAGAAATTGAATCGGAATTAAATTGAAAAGACACAATGCCGACTTTAGTACAAGAAAACTGACTCATCTTACTGTCTATATTTTGAACCATTCCTGTGACACTAGTTATAGATTCCGATGCTTCAATTCAGGTTTACTGTATCCCTCTGACCTTCTTATTGACGATGATACACAGAAATTGCATCGGAATTAATTACAAAAGGCACAATGCCGACTGAAGTACAAGAAGGCTGGCTCTTCTTACTGTCTATGTTTTAAACCTCTCCTGCGAGACCCGTTTTAGATTCCGATGCTTCACTTCAAGATTACTGTATCCGGTGGACCTTCTTATTGACGACGAAACGCAGAAATTGCATCGGAATTGAATACAAAAGGCAGAATGCCGACTTAAGTACAAGAAATCTGACAGTTCTTACTGTCTATGCTTTGAACCATTCCTGAGACACTAGTTCTACATTCCGATCCTTCTTTTCAGGTTTACTGTATCCCTCTGACCTTCTTATTGACGCTGAAACACAGAAATTGCATCGGAATTAAATAGAAAAGGCACACTGCCGACTTAAGTACAAAAAGACTGACTCTTCCTACTGTCTATGTTTTGAACCATTCCTGTGACACTAGTTACAGATTCAGATGCTTCACTTCAGGTTTACTGTATCCCTCTGGCCTTCTTATTGACGATGAAACACACAAATTGCATCGGAATTAAATAGAAAAGGAACAATGCCGACTTAAGTACATGAAGACTGACTCTTCTTACTGTCTATGATTTGAACCAATCCTGTGACACTAGTTATAGATTCCGATGCTTCACTTCAGGTGTACTGTATTCCTTGGACAATGTTATTGACGATGAAACACAGAAATTGCATCGGGATAAAATACAAAAGGCACAATGTCGACATAAGTACAAGTAGACTGACTCTTATTACTGTCTATAGTTTGAACCATTCCTGTGACACTAGTTATAGATTCTTATGCTTCCCTTCAGTATTACTGTATCTCTCTGACTTTATTGACGATGAAACACAGAAATTGCATCGGAATTAAATACAAAAGGCACAATGCCGACATAAGTACAAGAAGACTGACTCTTCCTACTGTCTATGTTTTGACCATTCCTGTGACACTAGTTATAGATTCCGATGCATTACTTCAGGTTTACTGTACCCCTTGGACTTTCTTATTGACGATGAAACACAGAAATTGCATCTTGAATCAAATACAAAAGGCACAATACCGACTTCAGGACAAGAAGACTGACTCTTCTTACTGACTATGTTTTGAACCATTCCTGCGACACTAGTTATGGATTCGGATGCTGCACTTCAGGTTTACTGTATCCCTCTGACCTTCTTATTGACGATGAAACACAGAAATTGCATCGGAATTAAATCCAAAAGGCACAGTGCCGAATTAAGTACAAGAAGACTGACTCTTCTTACTGTCTATGTTTTGAACCATTCCTGTGACACTAGTTATAGATTCCGACGCTTCACTTTAGGTTTACTGTATCCCTTGGACCTTCTTATTGACGATGATACACAGAAATTGCATCGGAGTTAAATACAAAAGGCACAATGCTGAATTAAGTACAGGAAGATTGACTCTTCTTACTGTCTATGTTTTGAACCATTCCTGTGACACTAGTTATAGATTCCGATGCTTCAATTCAGGTTTACTGTATCCCTCTGACCTTCTTATTGACGTTGAAACTCAGAAATTGCATCGGAATTAAATACAAAAGGCACAATGCCGACTCAAATACAAGATGACTGGCTCTTCTTACTCTCTATGTTTTGAACCTTTCCTGTGTGACCGGTTTTAGATTCCGATGCTTCACTTCAGGTTTACTGTATCCCTTGGACCTTCTTATTGACGACGAAACACAGAAATTGCATCGGAATTAAATAGAAAAGGCACAGTGCCGAATTAAGTACAAGACGACTGACTCTTCCTACTGGCTATGCTTTGAAACATTCCTGTGACACTAGTTATAGATTCCGAAGGCTCACTTCAGGTTTACCGTATCCCTTGGACCTTGTTATTGACGATGAAACACAGAAATTGCATCGGAATGAAATAGAAAAGGAACAATACCGACTTAAGTACAAGAAGACTGACTCTTCTTACTGTCTATGATTTGAACCATTCCTGTGTCACTAGTTATAGATTCTTATGCTTCACTTAAGTTTTACTGTATCCCTCTGACCTTCTTATTGACGATGAAACACAGAAATTGCATCGGAATTAAATACAAAATGCACAAAACCGATTTAAGTACAAGAAGACTGACTCTTCCTATTGTCTATGTTTTCAACCATCCCTGTGACACTAGTTAAAGATTCCGATGCTTCAATTGAGATTTACTGTATCCCTCTGACCTTCATATTGACGATGAAACACAGAAATTGCATCGGAATTAAATAGAATTGGCACAATGCCGACTTAAGTACAAGAAGACTGACCCTTCATACTAACTATGATTTGAGCCATTCCTGTGACACTAGTTATAGATTCCGATGCTTCACTTCAGGTTTACTGTATCCCTCTGACCTTCTTATTGACGATGAAACTCAGAAATTGCATCGGAATTAAATCCAAAAGGCACAGTACCGAATTAAGTACAAGGAGACTGACTCTTCTTACTGTCTATGTATTGAACCATTCCTGGGACACTAGTTATAGATTCCGATGCTTCACTCCAGGGTTACTGTATCCCTTGGACCTTCTTATTGACGATGAAACACAGATATTGCATCGGAATTTAATACAAAAGGCACAATGCCGACTTAAGTACAAGAATACTGACTCTTCTTACTGTCGATGTTTTGAACCATCCCTGTGACACTAGTCATAGATTCCGATGCTTCACTCCAGGTTTACTGTATCCCATGGACCTTCTTATTGACGATGAAACACAGAAATTGCATCGGATTTGAATACAAAAGGCACAATGCCGACTTTAGTAAAAGAAAACTGATTCTTCTTACTGACTATGTTTTGTACTATTCCTGTGACTCTAGTTATAGATTCCGATTCTTCACTTCAGATTTACTGTATCCCTCTGAAGTTCGTATTGACGATGAAACACAGAAATTGCGTCGGAATTAAATACAAAACGCACAATGCCGAATTAAGTACAAGAAGACTGACTCTTCATACTATGTTTTGAGCCATTCCTGTGACACTAGTTATAGATTTCGATGCTTCACTTCAGGTTTACGGTATCCCTCTGACCTTCGTATTGACGATGAAACACAGAAATTGCATCGGAATTAAATCTAAAAGGCACAGTACCGAATTAAGTACAAGAAGACTGACTCTTCTTACTGTCTATGTATTGAACCATTCCTGTGACACTAGTTCTAGATTCCGATGCTTCACTATATGTTTACTATATCCCTTGGACCATCTTATTGACAATAAAACACAGAAATTGCATCGGAATTAAATACAAAAGGCACCACTAGGACTTAAGTACAAGACGACTGACTCTTCTTACTGGCTATGCTTTAAAACATTCCTGTGACACTAGTTATAGATTCCGAAGGCTCACTTCAGGTTTACCGTATCCCTTGGACCTTGTTATTGACGATGAAACAGAGAAATTGCATCGGAATTAAATAGAAAAGGCACAATGTCGACTTAAGTACAAGTAGAATGACTCTTATTACTGTCTATGTTTTGAACCATTCCTGTGACACTAGTTATAGATTCTTATATTTCACTTAAGTTTTACTGTATCCCTCTGACCTTCTTATTGACGACGAATCACAGAAATTGCATCGGAAGTAAGTAGAATTGGCACAATGCCGACTTAAGTACAAGAAGACTGACTCTTCATACTAACTATGATTTGAGCCATTCCTGTGACACTAGTTATAGATTCCGATGCTTCACTTCAGGTTTACTGTATCCCTCTGACCTTCTTATTGACGATGAAACACAGAAATTGCATCGGAATTATATCCAAAAGGCACAGTACCGAATTAAGTACAAGAAGACTGTCTCTTCTTACTGCCTATGTATTGAACCATTCCTGTGACACTAGTTATAGATTCCGATGCTTCACTCCAGGTTTACTGTGTCCCTTGGACCTTCTTATTGACGATGAAACACAGATATTGCATCGGAATTTAATACAAAATGCACAATGGCGACTTAAGAACAAGCAGACTGACTCTTCTTACTGACTATGCTTTGACCCATTCCTGTGACACTAGTTATAGATTCCGATGCTTCACTCCAGGTTTACTGTATCCCATGGACCTTCTTATTGACGATGAAACACAGAAATTGCATCGGAATTGAATACAAAAGCCACAATGCCGACTTTAGTAAAAGAAAACTGATTCTTCTTACTGACTATGTTTTGTACTATTCCTGTGACTCTAGTTATAGATTCCGATTCTTCACTTCAGATTTACTGTATCCCTCTGAAGTTCGTATTGACGATGAAACACAGAAATTGCGTCGGAATTAAATACAAAACGCACAATGCCGAATTAAGTACAAGAAGACTGACTCTTCATACTATGTTTTGAGCCATTCCTGTGACACTAGTTATAGATTTCGATGCTTCACTTCAGGTTTACGGTATCCCTCTGACCTTCGTATTGACGATGAAACACAGAAATTGCATCGGAATTAAATCTAAAAGGCACAGTACCGAATTAAGTACAAGAAGACTGACTCTTCTTACTGTCTATGTATTGAACCATTCCTGTGACACTAGTTATAGATTCCGATGCTTCACTATATGTTTACTATATCCCTTGGACCATCTTATTGACAATAAAACACAGAAATTGCATCGGAATTAAATACAAAAGGCACCACTAGGACTTAAGTACAAGACGACTGACTCTTCTTACTGGCTATGCTTTAAAACATTCCTGTGACACTAGTTATAGATTCCGAAGGCTCACTTCAGGTTTACCGTATCCCTTGGACCTTGTTATTGACGATGAAACAGAGAAATTGCATCGGAATTAAATAGAAAAGGCACAATGTCGACTTAAGTACAAGTAGAATGACTCTTATTACTGTCTATGTTTTGAACCATTCCTGTGACACTAGTTATAGATTCTTATATTTCACTTAAGTTTAACTGTATCCCTCTGACCTTCTTATTGACGACGAATCACCGAAATTGCATCGGAAGTAAGTAGAATTGGCACAATGCCGACTTAAGTACAAGAAGACTGACTCTTCATACTAACTATGATTTGAGCCATTCCTGTGACACTAGTTATAGATTCCGATGCTTCACTTCAGGTTTACTGTATCCCTCTGACCTTCTTATTGACGATGAAACACAGAAATTGCATCGGAATTAAATCCAAAAGGCACAGTACCGAATTAAGTACAAGAAGACTGTCTCTTCTTACTGCCTATGTATTGAACCATTCCTGTGACACTAGTTATAGATTCCGATGCTTCACTCCAGGTTTACTGTGTCCCTTGGACCTTGTTATTGACGATGAAACACAGATATTGCATCGGAATTTAATAAAAAATGCACAATGGCGACTTAAGAACAAGCAGACTGACTCTTCTTACTGACTATGCTTTGAACCATTCCTGTGACACTAGTTATAGATTCCGGTGCGTCACTTCAGGTTTAATGGATCCCTTGGATCTACTTATCGAAGATGAAACACAGAAATTGCATCGGAATTAAATACAAAAGGCACAATGCCGACTTAAGTACAAGAATACTGACTCTTCTTACTGTCGATGTTTTGAACCATCCCTGTGACACTAGTTATAGATTCCGATGCTTCACTCCAGGTTTACTGTATCCCTTGGACCTTCTTATTGACGATGAAACACAGAAATTGCATTAGAATTATATCCAAAAGGCACAGTACCGAATTAAGTACAAGAAGACTGACTCTTCTTACTGTCTATGTATTGAACCATTCCTGTGACACTAGTTACAGCTTCCGATGCTTCACTTCATGTTTACTGTATCCCTCCGTCCTTCTTATTGACGATGAAACACAGAAATTGCATCGGAATTAAATACAAGAGGCACAATGCCGATTTAAGTACGAGAAGACTGACTCTTCTTACTGTCGTTGTTTTAAAACATTCCTGTGACACTAGTTATAGATGCCGATGCTTAATTTCATGGTTACTGTATCCCTTGGACCTTCTTATTGACGACGTAACACAGAAATTGCGTCGGAATTAAATAGAAAAGGCACATTGCCGACTTAAGCACAAGAACACTGACTCTTCCTACTGTCTATATTTTGAACCATTCCTGTGACACTAGTTATAGATTCCGATGCTTCACTTCAGGTTTACTGTATCCCTCTCACCTTCTTATTGACGATGAAACACAGAAATTGCATCGGAATTGATCAGAAAAGGCACAATGCCGACTTAAGTACAAGAAGACTGACTCTTCTTATTGTCTAAGTTTTGAACCATTCCTGTGATACTAATTATAGATACCGATTCCTCACCTCAGGTTTACTGTATCCCTTGGTCCTTCTTATAGACGATGAAACACAGAAAATGCATCGGAATTAAATACAAAAGGCACAATGCCGACTTAAGTACAAGAAGACTGACTCTTCCTACTGTCTATGTTTTGAACCATTCCTGTGACACTAGTTATAGATTCCGATGCTTCCCTTCAGGTTTACTGTATCCCTCTGACTTTCTTATTGACGATGAAATACAGAAATTGCATCGGAATTAAATAGAAAAGGCACAATGCCGACTTAAGTACAAGAAGACTAAATCTTCTTACTGTCTAAGTTTTGAACCATTCCTGTGACACTAGTTATAGATTCCGAATCCTCACTTCACGTTTACTGTATCCCTTGGCCCTTCTTATTGACGATAAAACACAGAAATTGCATCGGAATTAAATACAAAAGGCACAATGCCGACTTAAGTACAAGAAGACTGACTCTTCCTACTGTCTATGTTTGAACCCTTCCTGTGACACTAGTTATAGATACCGATTCTTCACTTCAGGTTTACTGTCTCCCTGTGACCTTCTTATTGACGATGAAACATAGAAATTGCATCGGAATTAAATAGAAAAGGCACAATGCGGACTTAAGTACAAGAAGACTGACTCTTCTTACTGTCTATGATTTGAACCATCCCTGTGACACTAGTTATAGATTCCGATATTTCACTTCAGGTGTACTGCATCCCATCGACCTTCATATTGACGATGAAACACAGAAATTTCATCGGAATTAAATTCAAAAGGCACAATGCCGACTTAAGTACGAGTAGACTGACTCTTCTTACTGCCTATGTTTTGAACCATTCCTGTGACACTACTTATAGATTCTAATGCTTCACTTCAGGTTTACTGTATCCCTCTGACCCTCTTATTGATGATGAAACACAGAAATTGCATAGGAATTAAATATCAAATGCACAATGCCGACTTAAGTACAAGAAGACTGAATCTTCCTAATGTCTACGATTTTAACCATCCATGTTACACTAGTTATAGATTCCGATGCTTCACTTCAGGTTTACTGTATCCCTCTGACCTTCTTATTGACGATAAAACCCAGAAATTGCATCGGAATTAAATAGAAAAGGCACAATGACGACTTAAGTACAAGAAGACTGACTCTTCATACTGTCTATGTTTTGAACCATTCCTGTGACACTAGTTATAGATTCCGATGCTTCACTTTAGGTTTACTGTATCCCTTGGACCTTCTTATTGACGACGAAACACAGAAATTGCATCGGAATTAAATAGAACAGGCACAATGCCGACTTAAGTACAAGAAGACTGACTCTTCTTACTGACTATGTTTTAAACATTTCCTGTGAGACCAGTCTTAGATTACGATGCTTCACTACATGTTTACTGTAACCCTTGGACCTTCTTATTGACTGTGAAACACATATATTGCATCGGAATTATATACAAAAGGCACCATGCCGACTTAAGTACAAGAAGTCTGACCCTTCCCACTGTCTATGTTTTGAACCATTCCTGTGACACTAGTTATATATTCCGATGCTTCACTTCAGGTTTACTGTATCCCTCCGTCCTTCTTATTGACGATGAAACACAGAAATTGCATCGGAATTAAATACAAGAGGCACAATGACGACTTAAGTACGAGAAGACTGACTCTTCTTACTGTCGTTGTTTTAAAACATTCCTGTGACACTAGTTATAGATGCCGATGCTTAATTTCATGGTTACTGTATCCCTTGGACCTTCTTATTGACGACGTAACACAGAAATTGCGTCGGAATTAAATAGAAAAGGCCCATTGCCGACTTAAGCACAAGAACACTGACTCTTCCTACTGTCTATATTTTGAACCATTCCTGTGACACTAGTTATAGATTCCGATGCTTCACTTCAGGTTTACTGTATCCCTCTCACCTTCTTATTGACGATGAAACACAGAAATTGCATCGGAATTAATCAGAAAAGGCACAATGCCGACTTAAGTACAAGATCCCTGACTCTTCTTATTGTCTTAGTTTTGAACCATTCCTGTGACACTAATTATAGATTCCGATTCCTCACCTCAGGTTTACTGTATCCCTTGGTCCTTCTTATAGACGATGAAACACAGAAAATGCATCGGAATTAAATACAAAAGGCACAATGCCGACTTAAGTACAAGAAGACTGACTCTTCCTACTGTCTATGTTTGAACCATTCCTGTGACACTAGTTATAGATTCCGATGCTTCCCTTCAGGTTTACTGTATCCCTCTGACTTTCTTATTGACGATGAAACACAGAAATTGCATCGGAATTAAATAGAAAAGGCACAATGCCGACTTAAGTACAAGAAGACTGACTCTTCTTACTGTCTATGATTTGAACCATGCCTGTGACACTAGTTACAGATTCCGATTCTTCATTTCAGGTGTACTGCATCCCTTCGACCTTCTTATTGACGATGAAACACAGAAATTTCATCGGAATTAGAATCAAAAGGCACAATGGCTACTTAAGTACGAGTAGACTGACTCTTCATACTGAATATGTTTTGAACCATTCCTGTGACACTAGTTATAGATTCTGATGCTTCACTTCAGGTTTACTGTATCCCTCTGACCCTCTTATTGACGATGAAATACAGAAATTTCATCGGAATTAAATACAAAAGGCACAATACCAACTTAAGTACAGGATGACTTACTCTTCTTACTGTCTATGTTTTGAACCATTCCTGTGACACTAGTTATAGATTCCGATGCTTCACTTCAGGTTTACTGTATCCCTCTGACCTTCTTATTGACGATGAAACACAGAAATTGCATCGGAATTAAATACAAAAGGCACAATGCCGACTTAAGTACAAGAGGACTGACTCTTCTTACTGTCTATGTTTTGAACCATTCCTGTAACGCTAGTTATAGATTCCGATGCTTCACATCAGGTTTACTGTATCCCTTGGACCTTCTTAGTGACGACGAAGCACAGAATTTGCATCGGAGTTAAATAGAAAAGGCACAATGCTGACATAAGTTCAAGAAGACTGACTCTTCCTACTGTCTCTGTTATGAACCATTCCTGTGACACTAGTTATAGATTCCGATCCATCACCTCAGGTTTACTGTATCCCTTGGACCTTCTTATTTACGATGAAACACAGAATTTGCATCGGAATTAAACAGAAAAGGCACAATGCCGACTTAAGTACAAGAAGACTAAATCTTCTTACTGTCTAAGTTTTGAACCATTCCTGTGACACTAGTTATAGATTCCGATTCCTCACTTCACGTTTACTGTATCCCTTGGCCCTTCTTATTGACGATAAAACACAGAAATTGCATCGGAATTAAATACAAAAGGCACAATGCCGACTTAAGTACAAGATGACTGACTCTTCCTACTGTCTATGTTTGAACCATTCCTGTGACACTAGTTATAGATAACGATTCTTCACTTCAGGTTTACTGTCTCCTTCTGACCTTCTTATTGACGATGAAACATAGAAATTGCATCGGAATTAAATAGAAAAGGCACAATGCGGACTTAAGTACAAGAAGACTGACTCTTCTTACTGTCTATGATTTGAACCATCCCTGTGACACTAGTTATAGATTCCGATATTTCACTTCAGGTGTACTGCATCCCATCGACCTTCATATTGACGATGAAACACAGAAATTTCATCGGAATTAAATTCAAAAGGCACAATGCCGACTTAAGTACGAGTAGACTGACTCTTCTTACTGCCTATGTTTTGAACCATTCCTGTGACACTACTTATAGATTCTAATGCTTCACTTCAGGTTTACTGTATCCCTCTGACCCTCTTATTGATGATGAAACACAGAAATTGCATAGGAATTGAATACCAAATGCACAATGCCGACTTAAGTACAAGAAGTCTGAATCTTCCTACTGTCTACGATTTGAACCATCCCTGTTACACTAGTTATAGATTCCGATGCTTCACTCCAGGTTTACTGTATCCCTCTGACCTTCTTATTGACGATAAAACCCAGAAATTGCATCGGAATTAAATAGAAAAGGCACAATGACGACTTAAGTACAAGAAGACTGACTCTTCATACTGTCTATGTTTTGAACCATTCCTGTGACACTAGTTATAGATTCCGATGCTTCACTTTAGGTTTACTGTATCCCTTGGACCTTCTTATTGACGACGAAACACAGAAATTGCATCGGAATTAAATAGAACAGGCACAATGCCGACTTAAGTACAAGAAGACTGACTCTTCTTACTGACTATGTTTTAAACATTTCCTGTGAGACCAGTCTTAGATTACGATGCTTCACTACATGTTTACTGTAACCCTTGGACCTTCTTATTGACTGTGAAACACATATATTGCATCGGAATTATATACAAAAGGCACCATGCCGACTTAAGTACAAGAAGTCTGACCCTTCCCACTGTCTATGTTTTGAACCATTCCTGTGACACTAGTTATATATCCCGATGCTTCACTTCAGGTTTACTGTATCCCTTGGACCTTGTTATTGACGATGAAACACAGAAATTGCATCGGAATTAAATACAAAAGGCACAATGCCGACTTAAGTACAAGAAGACAGACTCTTCCTACTGCCTTTGTTTTGAACCATTCCTGTGACACTAGTTATAGATTCCGATGCTTCACATCAGGTATACTGTATCCCACTGGCCTTCTTATTGACGATGAAACACAGAAATTGCATCGGAATTAAATAGAAAAGGTACAATGCCGACTTAAGTACAAGAAGACTGACTCTTCTTACTGTCTATGATTTGAACCATTCCTGTGACACTAGTGATAGATTCCGATGCTTCACATCAGGTATACTGTATCCCTTTGGCCTTCTTATTGACGATGAAACACAGAAATTGCATCGGAATTAAATAGAATAGGCACAATGCCGACTTAAGTACAAGAAGACTGACTCTTCTTACTAACTTTGCTTTGAACCAATCCTGTGACACTAGTTATAGATTCCGAAACTTCACTTCAGGTTTACTGTGTCCCTTTGACCTTCTTATTGACGATGAAACACAGAAATTGCATCGGAAATTAATACAAACAGCACAATGGCGACTTAAGTACAAGAAGATTGACTCTCCTTATTGACTATGTTTTGAACCATTCCTGTGTGACTAGTTATTGATTCCGGTGCTTCACTTCAGGTTTAATGGATCCCTTGGACCTACTTATTGACGATGAAACACAGAAACTACATCGGAATTAAATACAAAAGGCACAATTCCGACCTAAATACAAGAATACTGACTCTACTTACTGTCTATGATTTGAACCATCCCTGTGACACTAGTTATAGATTCCGATGCTTCACTCCAGGTTTACTGTATCCCTTGGACCTTCTTATTGACGATGAAACACAGAAATTGCATCGGAATTGAATACAAAAGGCAGAATGCCGACTTTAGTCCAAGAAAACTGACTCTTCTTTCTGACTATGTGTTGTACCATTCCTGTAACACTAGTTATAGATTCCGGTCCTTCACTTCAGATTTACTGTATCCCTCTGACGTTCTTATTGACGACGAAACACAGAAATTGCGTCGGAATTAAATGCAAAACGCACAATGCCGAATTAAGTACAAGAAGACTGACCCTTCCCACTGTCTATGTTTGAACCATTCCTGTGACACTAGTTATATATTCCGATGCTTCACTTCAGGTTTATTGTATCCCTTGGACCTTCTTATTGACGATGAAACATAGAAATTGCATCGGGATTAAATACAAAAGGCACAATGCCGACTTAAGTACAAGAGGACTTACTCTTCATACTGTCTATGCTTTGAACCATTCCTGTGACACTCGTTATAGATTCCGATGCTTCACTTCAGGTTTACTGTATCCCTCTGACCTCCTTATTGACGATGAAACACAGAAATTGCATCGGAATTAAATAGAAAAGGCACAATGCCGACTTAAGTACAAGAAGACTGACTCTTCTTACTGTCTATGTTTTGAACCATTCCTGTGACACTTGTTATAGATTCCGATGCTTCACTTCAGGTTTACTGTATCCCTTGGACCTTCTTAGTGACGACGAAGCACAGAATTTGCATCAGAGTTAAATAGAAAAGGCACAATGCCGTCTTAAGTACAAGAAGACTGACTCTTCCTACTGTCTATGTTTTAACCATTCCTGTGACACTAGTTATAGTTTCCGATGTTTCACTTCAGGTTTACTGATTCCCTCTGACCTTCTTATGGACAATCAAACACAGAAACGGCATCGGAATTAAATACAAAAGGCACAATGAAGACTCAAATACAAGATGACTGTCTCTTCTTACTCTCTATGTTTTGAACCATTCCTGAGAGACCGGTTTTAGATTCCGGTGCTTCACTTCCGGTTTACTGTATCGCTTGGACCTTCTTATTGACGACGAAACACAGAAATTGCATCGGAATTGAATAGAAAACGCACAATGCCGACTTAAGTACAAGAAGACTGACTCTTCCTGCTGTCTATGTTTGCACCATTCCTGTGACACTAGTTATAGATTCCAATGCATCACTTCTGGTTTACTGTATCCCTTGGACCTTCTTATTGACGATGAAACACAGATATTGCATCGGAATTAAATACAAAAGGCACAATGCAGACTTGTGTACAAGAAGGCTGACTCTTTTTGCTGTGTATGTTTTGAACAATTCCTGTGACACTAGTTATAGATTCCGATGCTTCACTTCAGGTTTACTGTATCCCTCTGACATTCTTAGTGACGATGAAACACACAAATTGCATCGGAATTAAATAGAAAAGGCACAATGCCGACTTAAGTACAAGATGACTGACTCTTCTTATAGTCTATGTTTTGAACAATTCCTGTGACACTAGCTATAGATTCCGATGCTGCACTTCAGGTTTACTGTATCCCTCTGACATTCTTGTTGACGATGAAACACACAAATTGCATCGGAATTAAATAGAAAAGGCACAATGCCGACTTAAGTACAAGAAGACTGACTCTTATTACAGTCTATGTTATGAACATTTCTTGTGAGACCAGTTTTAGATTACGATGCTTCACTATATGTTTACTGTATCCCTTGGACCTTCTTATTAACGATGACACACAGATATTGCATCGGAATTAAATACAAAAGGCACAATGCAGACTTGTGTACAAGAAGGCTGACTCTTCTTGCTGTGTATGTTTTGAACCATTCCTGTGACACTAGTTATAGATCCCGATGCTTCACTTCAGGTTTACTGTATCCCATGGACCTTCTTATTGACGATGAAACACAGAAATTGCATCGGAATTAAACACAAAAGGCACAATGCCGACTTAAGTACATGAAGACTGACTCTTCCTAATGTCTATGTTTTGAACCATTCCTGTGACACTAGTTATAGATTCCGATGCTTCACTTCAGGTTTACTGTATCCCTCTGACCTTCTTATTGACGAAGAAACACAGAAATTGCATCGGAATTAATTAGATAAGGCACAATGCCGACTTAATTACACAAAGACTCACTCTTCTTACTGACTATGTTTGAACCTTTCCTGTGACACTAGTTATAGATTCCGATGGTTCACTTCTGGTTTACTGTATCCCTTGGACCGTCTTATTGAAGATGAAACACAGAAATTGCATCGGGATTAAATAAAACGGCACAATGCCGACTTAAGAACAAGAAGACTGACTCTTCTTACTGACTATGTTTTGAACCATTCCTGTGACACTAGTTATAGATTCCGATGCTTCACTCAGGTTTACTGTATCCCTCTGACCTCCTTATTGACGATGAAACACAGAAATTGCATCGGAATTAAATAGAAAAGGCACAATGCCGACTTAAGTACAAGAAGACTGACTCTTCTTACTGTCTATGTTTTGAACCATTCCTGTGACACTTGTTATAGATTCCGATGCTTCACTTCAGGTTTACTGTATCCCTTGGACCTTCTTAGTGACGACGAAGCACAGAATTTGCATCAGAGTTAAATAGAAAAGGCACAATGCCGACTTAAGTACAAGAAGACTGACTCTTCCTAATGTCTTTGTTTTAACCATTCCTGTGACACTAGTTATAGTTTCCGATGTTTCACTTCAGGTTTACTGATTCCCTCTGACCTTCTTATGGACAATCAAACACAGAAACGGCATCGGAGTTAAATACAAAAGGCACAATGAAGACTCAAATACAAGATGACTGTCTCTTCTTACTCTCTATGTTTTGAACCATTCCTGAGAGACCGGTTTTAGATTCCGGTGCTTCACTTCCGGTTTACTGTATCGCTTGGACCTTCTTATTGACGACGAAACACAGAAATTGCATCGGAATTAAATAGCAAACGCACATTGCCGCCTTAAGTACAAGAAGACTGACTCTTCCGGCTGTCTATGTTTGCACCATTCCTGTGACACTAGTTATAGATTCCAATGCATCACTTCAGGTTTAATGTATCCCTTGGACCTTCTTATTGACGATGAAACACAGATATTGCATCGGAATTAAATACAAAAGGCACAATGCAGACTTGTGTACAAGAAGGCTGACTCTTCTTGCTGTGTATGTTTTGAACCATTCCTGTGACACTAGTTATAGATTCCGATGCTTCACTTCAGGTTTACTGTATCCCTCTGACATTCTTATTGACGATGAAATACACAAATAGCATCGGAATTAAATAGAAAAGGCATAATGCCGACTTAAGTACAAGAAGACTGACTCTTCTTATAGTCTATGTTTTGAACAATTCCTGTGACACTAGCTATAGATTCCGATGCTGCACTTCAGGTTTACTGTATCCCTCTGACATTCTTATTGACGATGAAACACACAAATTGCATCGGAATTAAATAGAAAAGGCACAATGCCGACTTAAGTACAAGAAGACTGACTCTTCTTACTGTCTATGTTATGAACATTTCTTGTGAGACCAGTTTTAGATTACGATGCTTCACTATATGTTTACTGTATCCCTTGGACCTTCTTATTAATGATGAAACACAGATATTGCATCGGAATTAAATACAAAAGACACAATGCAGACTTGTGTACAAGAAGGCTGACTCTTCTTGCTGTGTATGTTTTGAACCATTCCTGTGACACTAGTTATAGATCCCGATGCTTCACTTCAGGTTTACTGTATCCCATGGACCTTGTTACTGACGATGAAACACAGAAATTGCATCGGAATTAAATACAAAATGCACAATGCCGACTTAAGTACAAGAAGACTGAATCTTCTTACTGACTATGTTATGAACATTTCTTGTGAGACCAGTTTTAGATTACGATGCTTAACTATATGTTTACTGTATCCCTTGGACCTTCTTATTAACGATGAAACACAGAAATTGCATCGGAATTAAATACGAAAGGCACAATGCCGACTCAAATACAAGATGACTGGCTCTTCTTACTCTCTACGTTTTGAACATTTCCTGTGAGACCTGTTTTAGATTCCGAGGCTTCACTTCAGGTTTACTGTATCCCTTGGACCTTCTTATTGACGACGAAACACAGAAATTGCATCGGAATTAAATAGAAAAGGCACAATGCCGACTTAAGTATAGGAAGACTAACTCTTCTTACTGACTATGATTTGAACATTTCCTGTGAGACCAGTTATAGATTCCGATGCTTCACTATATGTTTAGTGTATCCCTAGGACCTTCTTATTGACGATGAAACACAGAAATTGCATCGGAATTAAATACAAAAGGCACAATGCCGACTTAAGTACAAGAAGACTGACACTTCCTACTGTCTATGTTTTGAACCATTCCTGTGACACTAGTTAGAGATTCCGATGCATCACTTCAGATTTACTGTATCCCTTGGACCTTCTTATTGACGATGAAACACAGAAATTGCATCGGAATTAAATACAAAAGGCACAATACCGACTTAAGTACAAGAAGGCTGACTCTTCCTACTGTCTATGTTTTGAACCATCCCTGTGACACTAGTTATAGATTCCGATGCTTCACTTCAGATTTACTGTATCCCTCTGACCTTCTTATTGACTATTAAACACAGAAATTGCATCGGAATTAAATACACTCCTGGAAATGGGAAAAAGAACACATTGACACCGGTGTGTCAGACCCACCATACTTGCACCATACACTGCGAGAGGGCTGTACAAGCAATGATCACACGCACGGCACAGCGGACACACCAGGAACCGCGGTGTTGGCCGTCGAATGGCGCTGGCTGCGCAGCATTTGTGCACCGCCGCCGTCAGTGTCAGCCAGTTTGCCGTGGCATACGGAACTCCATCGCAGTCTTTAACACAGGTAGCATGCCGCGACAGCGTGGACGTGAACCGTATGTGCAGTTGACGGACTTTGAGCGAGGGCGTATAGTGGGCATGCGGGAGGCCGGGTGGACGTACCGCCGAATTGCTCAACACGTGGGGCGTGAGGTCTCCACAGTACATCGATGTTGTCGCCAGTGGTCGGCGGAAGGTGCACGTGCCCGTCGACCTGGGACCGGACCGCAGCGACGCACGGATGCACGCCAAGACCGTAGGATCCTACGCAGTGCCGTAGGGGACCGCACCGCCACTTCCCAGCAAATTAGGGACACTGTTGCTCCTGGGGTATCGGCGAGGACCATTCGCAACCGTCTCCATGAAGCTGGGCTACGGTCCCGCACACCGTTAGGCCGTCTTCCGCTCACGCCCCTACATCGTGCAGCCCGCCTCCAGTGGTGTCGCGACAGGCGTGAATGGAGGGACGAATGGAGACAGGTCGTCTTCAGCGATGAGAGTTGCTTCTGCCTTGGTGCCAATGATGGTCGTATGCGTGTTTGGCGCCGTGCAGGTGAGCGCCACAAACAGGACTGCATACGACCGAGGCACACAGGGCCAACACCCGGCATCATGGTGTGGGGAGCGATCTCCTACACTGGCCGTACACCACTGGTAATCGTCGAGGGAACACTGAATAGTGCACGGTACATCCAAACCGTCATCGAACCCATCGTTCTACCATTCCTAGACCGGCAAGGGAACTTGCTGTTCCAACAGGACAATGCACGTCCGCATGTATCCCCTGCCACCCAACGTGCTCTAGAAGGTGTAAGTCAACTACCCTGGCCAGCAAGATCTCCGGATCTGTCCCCCATTGAGCATGTTTGGGACTGGATGAAGCGTCGTCTCACGCGATCTGCACGTCCAGCACGAACGCTGGTCCAACTGAGGCGCCAGGTGGAAATGGCATGGCAAGCCGTTCCACAGGACTACATCCAGCATCTCTACGATCGTCTCCATGGGAGAATAGCAGCCAGCATTGCTGCGAAAGGTGGATATACACTGTACTAGTGCCGACATTGTGCATGCTCTGTTGCCTGTGTCTATGTGCCTGTGGTTCTGTCAGTGTGATCATGTGATGTATCTGACCCCAGGAATGTGTCAATAAAGTTTCCCCTTTCTGGGACAATGAATTCACAGTGTTCTTATTTCAATTTCCAGGAGTGTAGAATAGGCACAATGCCGACTTAAGTACAAGAAGACTGACTCTTCTTACTGTCTATGTTTTTAACCATTCCTGTGACATTAGATATAGATTCCGATGCTTCACTCCAGGTTTACTGTATCCCTTGGACCTTCTTATTGACGATGAAACACAGAAATTGCATCGGAATTGAATACAAAATGCACAATGCCGACTTTAGTACAAGAAAACTGACTCTTGTTATTGACTATGATTTGAACCATTCCTGCGACACTAGTTATAGATTCCGGTGCTTCACTTCAGGTTTAATGGATGCCTTGGACCTACTTATTGACGATGAAACACAGAAATTGCATCGGAATTAAATACAAAAGGCACAATGCCGACCTAAGTACAAGAATACTGACTCTACTTACTGTCTATGTTTTGAACCATCCCTGTGACACTACTTATAGATTCCGATGCTTTACTCCAGGTTTACTGTATCCCTTGGACCTTCTTATTGACGATGAAACACAGAAATTGCATCGGAATTGAATACAAAAGGCACAATGCCGACTTTAGTACAAGAAAACTGACTCTTCTTTCTGACTATGTTTTGTACCATTCCTGTAACACTATTTATAGATTCCGATTCTTCACTTTAGATATACTGTATCCCTCTGACGTTCTTATTGACGACGAAACACAGAAATTGCGACGGAATTAAATGCAAAACGCACAATGCCGAATTAAGTATAAGAAGACTGACTCATCTTACTGTCTATTTTTTGAACCTTTCCTGTGACACTAGTTATAGATTCCGATGCTTCACTCTAGGTTTACTGTATCCCTTGGACCTTCTTATTGACGATGAAACACAGAAATTGCATCGGAATTAAATAAATAAGGCACAATGCCGACGTAAGTACAAAAAGAGTGACTCTGCATACTGTCTATGTTTTGAACCATTCCTGTAACACTAGTTAAAGATTCCGATGCCTCACTCCCGGTTTACTGTATCCCTCTGACCTTCTTATTGACGAAGAAACACAGAAAGTGCATCGGAATTAATTAGATAAGGCACAATGCCGACTTAATTTCAAGAAGACTCACTCTTCTTACTGACCATGTTTGAACCATTCCTGTGACACTAGTTATAGATTCCGACGCTTCACTTCAGGTTTACTGTATCCCTTGGACCTTCTTAGTGACGACGAAGCACACAATTTGCATCAGAGTTAAATAGAAAAGGCACAACGCCGAGTTAAGTACAAGAAGACTGACTCTTCCTAATGGCTCTGTTCTAAACCATTCCTGTGACACTAGTTATAGATTCCGATGCTTCTCTTCAGGTTTACTGTATCCCTCTGACCTTCTTATTGACGATGAAAAACAGAAATTGCATCGGAATTTAATACAAGAGGCACAATGCCGACTTAAGTACAAGAGGACTTACTCTTCATACTGTCTATGTTTTGAACCATACCTGTGACACTAGTTATGGATTCCGATGCTTCACTTCAGGTTTACTGTATCGCTCTGACCTTCTTATTGATGAAGAAACACAGAAATTGCATCGGAATTAAATACAAAAGGCACAATGCCGACTTAAGTACAAGACGACTGACTCTTGCTACTGTCTATGTTTCTAACCATTCCTGTGACACTAGTTATAGCTTCCGATGCTTCACTTCACGTTTACTGTATCCCTCTGACCTTCTTATTGACGATGAAACACAGAAATTGCATCGGAATTAAATACAAAAGGCACAATGCCGACTTAAGTACAAGAGGACTTACTCTTCATACTGTCTATGTTTTGAACCATTCCTGTGACACTTGTTATAGATTCCGATGCTTCACTTCAGGTTTACTGTATCCCTCTGACCTCCTTATTGACGATGAAACACAGAAATTGCATCGGAATTAAATAGAAAAGGCACAATGCCGACTTAAGTACAAGAAGACTGACTCTTCTTACTGTCTATGTTTTGAACCATTCCTGTGACACTAGTTATAGATTCCGATGCTTCACTTCAGGTTTACTGATTCCCTCTGACCTTCTTATGGACAATTAAACACAGAAACGGCATCGGAGTTAAATACAAAAGGCACAATGAAGACTCAAATACAAGATGACTGTCTCTTCTTACTCTCTATATTTTGAACCATTCCTGAGAGACCGGTTTTAGATTCCGGTGCTTCACTTCCGGTTTACTGTATCGCTTGGACCTTCTTATTGACGACGAAACACAGAAATTGCATCGGAATTAAATAGAAAACGCACAATGCCGCCTTAAGTACAAGAAGACTGACTCTTCCGGCTGTCTATGTTTGCACCATTCCTGTGACACTAGTTATAGATTCCAATGCATCACTTCAGGTTTAATGTATCCCTTGGACCTTCTTATTGACGATGAAACACAGATATTGCATCGGAATTAAATACAAAAGGCACAATGCAGACTTGTGTACAAGAAGGCTGACTCTTCTTGCTGTGTATGTTTTGAACCATTCCTGTGACACTAGTTATAGATTCCGATGCTTCACTTCAGGTTTACTGTATCCCTCTGACATTCTTATTGACGATGAAATACACAAATTGCATCGGAATTAAATAGAAAAGGCATAATGCCGACTTAAGTACAAGAAGACTGACTCTTCTTATAGTCTATGTTTTGAACAATTCCTGTGACACTAGCTATAGATTCCGATGCTGCACTTCAGGTTTACTGTATCCCTCTGACATTCTTATTGACGATGAAACACACAAATTGCATCGGAATTAAATAGAAAAGGCACAATGTCGACTTAAGTACAAGAAGACTGACTCTTCTTACTGTCTATGTTATGAACATTTCTTGTGAGACCAGTTTTAGATTACGATGCTTCACTATATGTTTACTGTATCCCTTGGACCTTCTTATTAACGATGAAACACAGATATTGCATCGGAATTAAATACAAAAGACACAATGCAGACTTGTGTACAAGAAGGCTGACTCTTCTTGCTGTGTATGTTTTGAACCATTCCTGTGACACTAGTTATAGATCCCGATGCTTCACTTCAGGTTTACTGTATCCCATGGACCTTGTTACTGACGATGAAACAGAGAAATTGCATCGGAATTAAATACAAAATGCACAATGCCGACTTAAGTACAAGAAGACTGAATCTTCTTACTGACTATGTTATGAACATTTCTTGTGAGACCAGTTTTAGATTACGATGCTTAACTATATGTTTACTGTATCCCTTGGACCTTCTTATTAACGATGAAACACAGAAATTGCATCGGAATTAAATACGAAAGGCACAATGCCGACTCAAATACAAGATGACTGGCTCTTCTTACTCTCTACGTTTTGAACATTTCCTGTGAGACCTGTTTTAGATTCCGAGGCTTCACTTCAGGTTTACTGTATCCCTTGGACCTTCTTATTGACGACGAAACACAGAAATTGCATCGGAATTAAATAGAAAAGGCACAATGCCGACTTAAGTATAGGAAGACTAACTCTTCTTACTGACTATGATTTGAACATTTCCTGTGAGACCAGTTATAGATTCCGATGCTTCACTATATGTTTAGTGTATCCCTAGGACCTTCTTATTGACGATGAAACACAGAAATTGCATCGGAATTAAATACAAAAGGCACAATGCCGACTTAAGTACAAGAAGACTGACACTTCCTACTGTCTATGTTTTGAACCATTCCTGTGACACTAGTTAGAGATTCCGATGCATCACTTCAGATTTACTGTATCCCTTGGACCTTCTTATTGACGATGAAACACAGAAATTGCATCGGAATTAAATACAAAAGGCACAATGCCGACTTAAGTACATGAAGACTGACTCTTCCTAATGTCTATGTTTTGAACCATTCCTGTGACACTAGTTATAGATTCCGATGCTTCACTTCAGGTTTACTGTATCCCTCTGACCTTCTTATTGACGAAGAAACACAGAAATTGCATCGGAATTAATTAGATAAGGCACAATGCCGACTTAATTACACAATGACTCACTCTTCTTACTGACTATGTTTGAACCTTTCCTGTGACACTAGTTATAGATTCCGATGGTTCACTTCTGGTTTACTGTATCCCTTGGACCTTCTTATTGAAGATGAAACACAGAAATTGCATCGGGATTAAATAAAACGGCACAATGCCGACTTAAGAACAAGAAGACTGACTCTTCTTACTGACTACGTTTTGAACCATTCCTGTGACACTAGTTATAGATTCCGATGCTTCACTCAGGTTTACTGTATCCCTCTGACCTTCTTATTGACGATGAAACACAGAAATAGCATCGGAATTAAATACAAAAGGCACAATACCGACATAAGTACAAGAAGGCTGACTCTTCCTACTGTCTATGTTTTGAACCATCCTTGTGACACTAGTTATAGATTCCGATGCTTCACTTCAGATTTACTGCATCCCTCTGACCTTCTTATTGACGATTAAACACAGAAATTGCATCGGAATTAAATAGAATAGGCACAATGCCGACTTAAGTACAAGAAGACTGACTCTTCTTACTGTCTATGTTTTTAACCATTCCTGTGACAATAGTTATAGATTCCGATGCTTCACTCCAGATTTACTGTATCCCTTGGACCTTCTTATTGACGATGAAACACAGAAATTGCATCGGAATTGAATACAAAATGCACAATGCCAACTTTAGTACAAGAAAACTGACTCTTCTTATTGACTATGTTTTGAACCATTCCTGCGACACTAGTTATAGATTCCGGTGCTTCACTTCAGGTTTAATGGATCCCTTGGACCTACGTATTGACGATGAAACACAGAAATTGCATCGGAATTAGTTACAAAAGGCACAATGCCGACCTAAGTACAAGAATACTGACTCTACTTACTGTCTATGATTTGAACCATCCCTGTGACACTACTTATAGATTCCGATGCTTCGCTCCAGCTTTACTATATCCCTTGGACCTTCTTATTGACGATGAAACACAGAAATTGCATCGGAATTGAATACAAAAGGCACAATGCCGACTTAAGTATAGGAAGACTAACTCTTCTTACTGACTATGATTTGAACATTTCCTGTGAGACCAGTTATAGATTCCGATGCTTCACTATATGTTTAGTGTATCCCTAGGACCTTCTTATTGACGATGAAACACAGAAATTGCATCGGAATTAAATACAAAAGGCACAATGCCGACTTAAGTACAAGAAGACTGACACTTCCTACTGTCTATGTTTTGAACCATTCCTGTGACACTAGTTAGAGATTCCGATGCATCACTTCAGGTTTACTGTATCCCTTGGACCTTCTTATTGACGATGAAACACAGAAATTGCATCGGAATTAAATACAAAAGGCACAATGCCGACTTAAGTACATGAAGACTGACTCTTCCTAATGTCTATGTTTTGAACCATTCCTGTGACACTAGTTATAGATTCCGATGCTTCACTTCAGGTTTACTGTATCCCTCTGACCTTCTTATTGACGAAGAAACACAGAAATTGCATCGGAATTAATTAGATAAGGCACAATGCCGACTTAATTACACAAAGACTCACTCTTCTTACTGACTATGTTTGAGCCTTTCCTGTGACACTAGTTATAGATTCCGATGGTTCAATTCTGGTTTACTGTATCCCTTGGACCTTCTTATTGAAGATGAAACACAGAAATTGCATCGGGATTAAATAAAACGGCACAATGCCGACTTAAGAACAAGAAGACTGACTCTTCTTACTGACTATGTTTTGAACCATTCCTGTGACACTAGTTATAGATTCCGATGCTTCACTCAGGTTTACTGTATCCCTCTGACCTTCTTATTGACGATGAAACAAAGAAATAGCAACGGAATTAAATAAAAAAGGCACAATACCGACTTAAGTACAAGAAGGCTGACTCTTCCTACTGTCTATGTTTTGAACCATCCCTGTGACACTAGTTATAGATTCCGATGCTTCACATCAGATTTACTGTATCCCTCTGACCTTCTTATTGATGATTAAACACAGAAATTGCATCGGAATTAAATAGAATAGGCACAATGCCGACTTAAGTACAAGAAGACTGACTCTTCTTACTGTCTATGTTTTTAACCATTCCTGTGACATTAGTTATAGATTCCGATGCTTCACTCCAGGTTTACTGTATCCCTTGGACCTTCTTATTGACGATGAAGCACAGAAATTGCATCGGAATCAAATACAAAATGCACAATGCCGACTTTAGTACAAGAAAACTGACTCTTCTTATTGACTATGTTTTGAACCATTCCTGCGACACTAGTTATAGATTCCGGTGCTTCACTTCAGGTTTAATGGATCCCTTGGACCTACGTATTGACGATGAAACACAGAAATTGCATCGGAATTAGATTCAAAAGGCACAATGCCGACCTAAGTACAAGAATACTGACTCTACTTACTGTCTATGTTTTGAACCATCCCTGTGACATTACTTATAGGTTCCGATGCTTCGCTCCAGGTTTACTATATCCCTTGGACCTTCTTATTGACGATGAAACACAGAAATTGCATCGAAATTGAATACAAAAGGCACAATGCCGACTTTAGTACAAGAAGACTGACTCTTCTTACTGTCTATGTTTTGAACCATTCCTGTGACACTAGTTATAGATTCCGACGCTTCACTTCAGGTTTACTGTATACTTGGACATTCTTAGTGACGACGAAGCACACAATTTGCATCAGAGTTAAATAGAAAAGGCACAACGCCGACTTAAGTACAAGAAGACTGACTCTTCCTACTGGCTCTGTTCTAAACCATTCCTGTGACACTAGTTATAGATTCCGATGCTTCTCTTCAGGTTTACTGTATCCCTCTGACTTTCTTATTGACGATGAAACACAGAAATTGCATCGGAATTTAATACAAGAGGCACAATGCCAACTTAAGTACAAGAGGACTTACTCTTCATACTGTCTAGGTTTGGAACCATACCTGTGACACTAGTTATAGATTCCGATGCTTCACTTCAGGTTTACTGTATCGCACTGACCTTCTTATTGATGACGAAACACAGAAATTGCATCGGAATTAAATACAAAAGGCACAATGCCGACTTAAGTACAAGACGACTGACTCTTGCTACTGTCTATGTTTCTAACCATTCCTGTGACACTAGTTATAGCTTCCGATGCTTCACTTCACGTTTACTGTATCCCTCTGACCTTCTTATTGACGATGAAACACAGAAATTGCATCGGAATTAAATAGAAAAGGCACAATGCCGACTTAAGTACAAGAAGACTGACTCTTCTTACTGTCTATGTTTTGAACCATTCCTGTGACACTTGTTATAGATTCCGATGCTTCACTTCAGGTTTACTGTATCCCTTGGACCTTCTTAGTGACGACGAAGTACAGAATTTGCATCAGAGTTAAATAGAAAAGGCACAATGCCGTCTTAAGTACAAGAAGACTGACTCTTCCTACTGTCTATGTTTTAACCATTCCTGTGACACTAGTTATAGTTTCCGATGTTTCACTTCAGGTTTACTGATTCCCTCTGACCTTCTTATGGACAATCAAACACAGAAACGGCATCGGAATTAAATACAAAAGGCACAATGAAGACTCAAATACAAGATGACTGTCTCTTCTTACTCTCTATGTTTTGAACCATTCCTGAGAGACCGGTTTTAGATTCCGGTGCTTCACTTCCGGTTTACTGTATCGCTTGGACCTTCTTATTGACGACGAAACACAGAAATTGCATCGGAATTGAATAGAAAACGCACAATGCCGACTTAAGTACAAGAAGACTGACTCTTCCTGCTGTCTATGTTTGCACCATTCCTGTGACACTAGTTATAGATTCCAATGCATCACTTCTGGTTTACTGTATCCCTTGGACCTTCTTATTGACGATGAAACACAGATATTGCATCGGAATTAAATACAAAAGGCACAATGCAGACTTGTGTACAAGAAGGCTGACTCTTTTTGCTGTGTATGTTTTGAACAATTCCTGTGACACTAGTTATAGATTCCGATGCTTCACTTCAGGTTTACTGTATCCCTCTGACATTCTTAGTGACGATGAAACACACAAATTGCATCGGAATTAAATAGAAAAGGCACAATGCCGACTTAAGTACAAGATGACTGACTCTTCTTATAGTCTATGTTTTGAACAATTCCTGTGACACTAGCTATAGATTCCGATGCTGCACTTCAGGTTTACTGTATCCCTCTGACATTCTTGTTGACGATGAAACACACAAATTGCATCGGAATTAAATAGAAAAGGCACAATGCCGACTTAAGTACAAGAAGACTGACTCTTATTACAGTCTATGTTATGAACATTTCTTGTGAGACCAGTTTTAGATTACGATGCTTCACTATATGTTTACTGTATCCCTTGGACCTTCTTATAAACGATGACACACAGATATTGCATCGGAATTAAATACAAAAGGCACAATGCAGACTTGTGTACAAGAAGGCTGACTCTTCTTGCTGTGTATGTTTTGAACCATTCCTGTGACACTAGTTATAGATCCCGATGCTTCACTTCAGGTTTACTGTATCCCATGGACCTTCTTATTGACGATGAAACACAGAAATTGCATCGGAATTAAACACAAAAGGCACAATGCCGACTTAAGTACATGAAGACTGACTCTTCCTAATGTCTATGTTTTGAACCATTCCTGTGACACTAGTTATAGATTCCGATGCTTCACTTCAGGTTTACTGTATCCCTCTGACCTTCTTATTGACGAAGAAACACAGAAATTGCATCGGAATTAATTAGATAAGGCACAATGCCGACTTAATTACACAAAGACTCACTCTTCTTACTGACTATGTTTGAACCTTTCCTGTGACACTAGTTATAGATTCCGATGGTTCACTTCTGGTTTACTGTATCCCTTGGACCGTCTTATTGAAGATGAAACACAGAAATTGCATCGGGATTAAATAAAACGGCACAATGCCGACTTAAGAACAAGAAGACTGACTCTTCTTACTGACTATGTTTTGAACCATTCCTGTGACACTAGTTATAGATTCCGATGCTTCACTCAGGTTTACTGTATCCCTCTGACCTCCTTATTGACGATGAAACACAGAAATTGCATCGGAATTAAATAGAAAAGGCACAATGCCGACTTAAGTACAAGAAGACTGACTCTTCTTACTGTCTATGTTTTGAACCATTCCTGTGACACTTGTTATAGATTCCGATGCTTCACTTCAGGTTTACTGTATCCCTTGGACCTTCTTAGTGACGACGAAGCACAGAATTTGCATCAGAGTTAAATAGAAAAGGCACAATGCCGACTTAAGTACAAGAAGACTGACTCTTCCTAATGTCTTTGTTTTAACCATTCCTGTGACACTAGTTATAGTTTCCGATGTTTCACTTCAGGTTTACTGATTCCCTCTGACCTTCTTATGGACAATCAAACACAGAAACGGCATCGGAGTTAAATACAAAAGGCACAATGAAGACTCAAATACAAGATGACTGTCTCTTCTTACTCTCTATGTTTTGAACCATTCCTGAGAGACCGGTTTTAGATTCCGGTGCTTCACTTCCGGTTTACTGTATCGCTTGGACCTTCTTATTGACGACGAAACACAGAAATTGCATCGGAATTAAATAGCAAACGCACATTGCCGCCTTAAGTACAAGAAGACTGACTCTTCCGGCTGTCTATGTTTGCACCATTCCTGTGACACTAGTTATAGATTCCAATGCATCACTTCAGGTTTAATGTATCCCTTGGACCTTCTTATTGACGATGAAACACAGATATTGCATCGGAATTAAATACAAAAGGCACAATGCAGACTTGTGTACAAGAAGGCTGACTCTTCTTGCTGTGTATGTTTTGAACCATTCCTGTGACACTAGTTATAGATTCCGATGCTTCACTTCAGGTTTACTGTATCCCTCTGACATTCTTATTGACGATGAAATACACAAATAGCATCGGAATTAAATAGAAAAGGCATAATGCCGACTTAAGTACAAGAAGACTGACTCTTCTTATAGTCTATGTTTTGAACAATTCCTGTGACACTAGCTATAGATTCCGATGCTGCACTTCAGGTTTACTGTATCCCTCTGACATTCTTATTGACGATGAAACACACAAATTGCATCGGAATTAAATAGAAAAGGCACAATGCCGACTTAAGTACAAGAAGACTGACTCTTCTTACTGTCTATGTTATGAACATTTCTTGTGAGACCAGTTTTAGATTACGATGCTTCACTATATGTTTACTGTATCCCTTGGACCTTCTTATTAATGATGAAACACAGATATTGCATCGGAATTAAATACAAAAGACACAATGCAGACTTGTGTACAAGAAGGCTGACTCTTCTTGCTGTGTATGTTTTGAACCATTCCTGTGACACTAGTTATAGATCCCGATGCTTCACTTCAGGTTTACTGTATCCCATGGACCTTGTTACTGACGATGAAACACAGAAATTGCATCGCAATTAAATACAAAATGCACAATGCCGACTTAAGTACAAGAAGACTGAATCTTCTTACTGACTATGTTATGAACATTTCTTGTGAGACCAGTTTTAGATTACGATGCTTAACTATATGTTTACTGTATCCCTTGGACCTTCTTATTTACGATGAAACACAGAAATTGCATCGGAATTAAATACGAAAGGCACAATGCCGACTCAAATACAAGATGACTGGCTCTTCTTACTCTCTACGTTTTGAACATTTCCTGTGAGACCTGTTTTAGATTCCGAGGCTTCACTTCAGGTTTACTGTATCCCTTGGACCTTCTTATTGACGACGAAACACAGAAATTGCATCGGAATTAAATAGAAAAGGCACAATGCCGACTTAAGTATAGGAAGACTAACTCTTTTTACTGACTATGATTTGAACATTTCCTGTGAGACCAGTTATAGATTCCGATGCTTCACTATATGTTTAGTGTATCCCTAGGACCTTCTTATTGACGATGAAACACAGAAATTGCATCGGAATTAAATACAAAAGGCACAATGCCGACTTAAGTACAAGAAGACTGACACTTCCTACTGTCTATGTTTTGAACCATTCCTGTGACACTAGTTAGAGATTCCGATGCATCACTTCAGATTTACTGTATCCCTTGGACCTTCTTATTGACGATGAAACACAGAAATTGCATCGGAATTAAATACAAAAGGCACAATGCCGACTTAAGTACATGAAGACTGACTCTTCCTAATGTCTATGTTTTGAACCATTCCTGTGACACTAGTTATAGATTCCGATGCTTCACTTCAGGTTTACTGTAACCCTCTGACCTTCTTATTCACGAAGAAACACAGAAATTGCATCGGAATTAATTAGATAAGGCACAATGCCGACTTAATTACACAATGACTCACTCTTCTTACTGACTATGTTTGAACCTTTCCTGTGACACTAGTTATAGATTCCGATGGTTCACTTCTGGTTTACTGTATCCCTTGGACCTTCTTATTGAAGATGAAACACAGAAATTGCATCGGGATTAAATAAAACGGGACAATGCCGACTTAAGAACAAGAAGACTGACTCTTCTTACTGACTATGTTTTGAACCATTCCTGTGACACTAGTTATAGATTCCGATGCTTCACTCAGGTTTACTGTATCCCTCTGACCTTCTTATTGACGATGAAACACAGAAATAGCATCGGAATTAAATACAAAAGGCACAATACCGACTTAAGTACAAGAAGGCTGACTCTTCCTACTGTCTATGTTTTGAACCATCCTTGTGACACTAGTTATAGATTCCGATGCTTCACTTCAGATTTACTGCATCCCTCTGACCTTCTTATTGACGATTAAACACAGAAATTGCATCGGAATTAAATAGAATAGGCACAATGTCGACTTAAGTACAAGAAGACTGACTCTTCTTACTGTCTATGTTTTTAACCATTCCTGTGACATTAGTTATAGATTCCGATGCTTCACTCCAGGTTAACTGTATCCCTTGGACCTTCTTATTGACGATGAAACACAGAAATTGCATCGGAATTGAATACAAAATGCACAATGCCGACTTTAGTACAAGAAAACTGACTCTTCTTATTGACTATGTTTTGAACCATTCCTGCGACACTAGTTATAGATTCCGGTGCTTCACTTCAGGTTTAATGGATCCCTTGGACCTACGTATTGACGATGAAACACAGAAATTGCATCGGAATTAGTTACAAAAGGCACAATGCCGACCTAAGTACAAGAATAGTGACTCTACTTACTGTCTATGTTTTGAACCATCCCTGTGACACTACTTATAGATTCCGATGCTTCGCTCCAGGTTTACTATATCCATTGGACCTTCTTATTGACGATGAAACACAGAAATTGCATCGGAATTGAATACAAAAGGCACAATGCCGACTTAAGTATAGGAAGACTAACTCTTCTTACTGACTATGATTTGAACATTTCCTGTGAGACCAGTTATAGATTCCGATGCTTCACTATATGTTTAGTGTATCCCTAGGACCTCCTTATTGACGATGAAACACAGAAATTGCATCGGAATTAAATACAAAAGGCACAATGCCGACTTAAGTACAAGAAGACTGACACTTCCTACTGTCTATGTTTTGAACCATTCCTGTGACACTAGTTAGAGATTCCGATGCATCACTTCAGGTTTACTGTATCCCTTGGACCTTCTTATTGACGATGAAACACAGAAATTGCATCGGAATTAAATACAAAAGGCACAATGCCGACTTAAGTACATGAAGACTGACTCTTCCTAATGTCTATGTTTTGAACCATTCCTGTGACACTAGTTATAGATTTCGATGCTTCACTTCAGGTTTACTGTATCCCTCTGACCTTCTTATTGACGAAGAAACACAGAAATTGCATCGGAATTAATTAGATAAGGCACAATGCCGACTTAATTACACAAGGACTCACTCTTCTTACTGACTATGTTTGAACCTTTCCTGTGACACTAGTTATAGATTCCGATGGTTCACTTCTGGTTTACTGTATCCCTTGGACCTTCTTATTGAAGATGAAACACAGAAATTGCATCGGGATTAAATAAAACGGCACAATGCCGACTTAAGAACAAGAAGACTGACTCTTCTTACTGACTATGTTTTGAACCATTCCTGTGACACTAGTTATAGATTCCGATGCTTCACTCAGGTTTACTGTATCCCTCTGACCTTCTTATTGACGATGAAACAAAGAAATAGCATCGGAATAAAATACAAAAGGCACAATACCGACTTAAGTACAAGAAGGCTGACTCTTCCTACTGTCTATGTTTTGAACCATCCCTGTGACACTAGTTATAGATTCCGATGCTTCACTTCAGATTTACTGTATCCCTCTGACCTTCTTATTGACGATTAAACACAGAAATTGCATCGGAATTAAATAGAATAGGCACAATGCCGACTTAAGTACAAGAATACTGACTCTTCTTACTGTCTATGTTTTTAACCATTCCTGTGACATTAGTTATAGATTCCGATGCTTCACTCCAGGTTTACTGTATCCCTTGGACCTTCTTATTGACGATGAAACACAGAAATTGCATCGGAATCAAATACAAAATGCACAATGCCGACTTTAGTACAAGAAAACTGACTCTTCTCATTGACTATGTTTTGAACCATTCCTGCGACACTAGTTATAGATTCCGGTGCTTCACTTCAGGTTTAATGGATCCCTTGGACCTACGTATTGACGATGAAACACAGAAATTGCATCGGAATTAGATACAAAAGGCACAATGCCGACCTAAGTACAAGAATACTGACTCTACTTACTGTCTATGTTTTGAACCATCCCTGTGACATTACTTATAGGTTCCGATGCTTCGCTCCAGGTTTACTATATCCCTTGGACCTTCTTATTGACGATGAAACACAGAAATTGCATCGGAATTGAATACAAAAGGCACAATGCCGACTTTAGTACAAGAAGACTGACTCTTCTTACTGTCTATGTTTTGAACCATTCCTGTGACACTAGTTATAGATTCCGACGCTTCACTTCAGGTTTACTGTATACTTGGACATTCTTAGTGACGACGAAGCACACAATTTGCATCAGAGTTAAATAGAAAAGGCACAACGCCGACATAAGTACAAGAAGACTGACTCTTCCTACTGGCTCTGTTCTAAACCATTCCTGTGACACTAGTTATAGATTCCGATGCTTCTCTTCAGGTTTACTGTATCCCTCTGACTTTCTTATTGACGATGAAACACAGAAATTGCATCGGAATTTAATACAAGAGGCACAATGCCAACTTAAGTACAAGAGGACTTACTCTTCATACTGTCTAGGTTTTGAACCATACCTGTGACACTAGTTATAGATTCCGATGCTTCACTTCAGGTTTACTGTATCGCACTGACCTTCTTATTGATGACGAAACACAGAAATTGCATCGGAATTAAATACAAAAGGCACAATGCCGACTTAAGTACAAGACGACTGACTCTTGCTACTGTCTATGTTTCTAACCATTCCTGTGACACTAGTTATAGCTTCCGATGCTTCACTTCACGTTTACTGTATCCCTCTGACCTTCTTATTGACGATGAAACACAGAAAATGCATCGGAATTAAATACAAAAGGCACAATGCCGACTTAAGTACAAGAGGACTTACTCTTCATACTGTCTATGCTTTGAACCATTCCTGTGACACTCGTTATAGATTCCGATGCTTCACTTCAGGTTTACTGTATCCCTCTGACCTCCTTATTGACGATGAAACACAGAAATTGCATCGGAATTAAATAGAAAAGGCACAATGCCGACTTAAGTACAAGAAGACTGACTCTTCTTACTGTCTATGTTTTGAACCATTCCTGTGACACTTGTTATAGATTCCGATGCTTCACTTCAGGTTTACTGTATCCCTTGGACCTTCTTAGTGACGACGAAGCACAGAATTTGCATCAGAGTTAAATAGAAAAGGCACAATGCCGTCTTAAGTACAAGAAGACTGACTCTTCCTACTGTCTATGTTTTAACCATTCCTGTGACACTAGTTATAGTTTCCGATGTTTCACTTCAGGTTTACTGATTCCCTCTGACCTTCTTATGGACAATCAAACACAGAAACGGCATCGGAATTAAATACAAAAGGCACAATGAAGACTCAAATACAAGATGACAGTCTCTTCTTACTCTCTATGTTTTGAACCATTCCTGAGAGACCGGTTTTAGATTCCGGTGTTTCACTTCCGGTTTACTGTATCGCTTGGACCTTCTTATTGACGACGAAACACAGAAATTGCATCGGAATTGAATAGAAAACGCACAATGCCGACTTAAGTACAAGAAGACTGACTCTTCCTGCTGTCTATGTTTGCACCATTCCTGTGACACTAGTTATAGATTCCAATGCATCACTTCTGGTTTACTGTATCCCTTGGACCTTCTTATTGACGATGAAACACAGATATTGCATCGGAATTAAATACAAAAGGCACAATGCAGACTTGTGTACAAGAAGGCTGACTCTTTTTGCTGTGTATGTTTTGAACAATTCCTGTGACACTAGTTATAGATTCCGATGCTTCACTTCAGGTTTACTGTATCCCTCTGACATTCTTAGTGACGATGAAACACACAAATTGCATCGGAATTAAATAGAAAAGGCACAATGCCGACTTAAGTACAAGATGACTGACTCTTCTTATAGTCTATGTTTTGAACAATTCCTGTGACACTAGCTATAGATTCCGATGCTGCACTTCAGGTTTACTGTATCCCTCTGACATTCTTGTTGACGATGAAACACACAAAT
The DNA here is from genome assembly GCF_023864345.2 of Schistocerca serialis cubense. Lineage (NCBI taxonomy): Eukaryota > Metazoa > Arthropoda > Insecta > Orthoptera > Acrididae > Schistocerca > Schistocerca serialis. Next base: position 11,396,838 of record NC_064647.1, read on the forward strand.
TGCATCGGAATTAAATAGAAAAGGCACAATGCCGACTTAAGTACAAGAAGACTGACTCTTATTACAGTCTATGTTATGAACATTTCTTGTGAGACCAGTTTTAGATTACGATGCTTCACTATATGTTTACTGTATCCCTTGGACCTTCTTATTAACGATGACACACAGATATTGCATCGGAATTAAATACAAAAGGCACAATGCAGACTTGTGTACAAGAAGGCTGACTCTTCTTGCTGTGTATGTTTTGAACCATTCCTGTGACACTAGTTATAGATCCCGATGCTTCACTTCAGGTTTACTGTATCCCATGGACCTTCTTATTGACGATGAAACACAGAAATTGCATCGGAATTAAACACAAAAGGCACAATGCCGACTTAAGTACATGAAGACTGACTCTTCCTAATGTCTATGTTTTGAACCATTCCTGTGACACTAGTTATAGTTTCCGATGCTTCACTTCAGGTTTACTGTATCCCTCTGACCTTCTTATTGACGAAGAAACACAGAAATTGCATCGGAATTAATTAGATAAGGCACAATGCCGACTTAATTACACAAAGACTCACTCTTCTTACTGACTATGTTTGAACCTTTCCTGTGACACTAGTTATAGATTCCGATGGTTCACTTCTGGTTTACTGTATCCCTTGGACCGTCTTATTGAAGATGAAACACAGAAATTGCATCGGGATTAAATAAAACGGCATAATGCCGACTTAAGAACAAGAAGACTGACTCTTCTTACTGACTATGTTTTGAACCATTCCTGTGACACTAGTTATAGATTCCGATGCTTCACTCAGGTTTACTGTATCCCTCTGACCTCCTTATTGACGATGAAACACAGAAATTGCATCGGAATTAAATAGAAAAGGCACAATGCCGACTTAAGTACAAGAAGACTGACTCTTCTTACTGTCTATGTTTTGAACCATTCCTGTGACACTTGTTATAGATTCCGATGCTTCACTTCAGGTTTACTGTATCCCTTGGACCTTCTTAGTGACGACGAAGCACAGAATTTGCATCAGAGTTAAATAGAAAAGGCTCAATGCCGACTTAAGTACAAGAAGACTGACTCTTCCTAATGTCTTTGTTTTAACCATTCCTGTGACACTAGTTATAGTTTCCGATGTTTCACTTCAGGTTTACTGATTCCCTCTGACCTTCTTATGGACAATCAAACACAGAAACGGCATCGGAGTTAAATACAAAAGGCACAATGAAGACTCAAATACAAGATGACTGTCTCTTCTTACTCTCTATGTTTTGAACCATTCCTGAGAGACCGGTTTTAGATTCCGGTGCTTCACTTCCGGTTTACTGTATCGCTTGGACCTTCTTATTGACGACGAAACACAGAAATTGCATCGGAATTAAATAGCAAACGCACAATGCCGCCTTAAGTACAAGAAGACTGACTCTTCCGGCTGTCTATGTTTGCACCATTCCTGTGACACTAGTTATAGATTCCAATGCATCACTTCAGGTTTAATGTATCCCTTGGACCTTCTTATTGACGATGAAACACAGATATTGCATCGGAATTAAATACAAAAGGCACAATGCAGACTTGTGTACAAGAAGGCTGACTCTTCTTGCTGTGTATGTTTTGAACCATTCCTGTGACACTAGTTATAGATTCCGATGCTTCACTTCAGGTTTACTGTATCCCTCTGACATTCTTATTGACGATGAAATACACAAATAGCATCGGAATTAAATAGAAAAGGCATAATGCCGACTTAAGTACAAGAAGACTGACTCTTCTTATAGTCTATGTTTTGAACAATTCCTGTGACACTAGCTATAGATTCCGATGCTGCACTTCAGGTTTACTGTATCCCTCTGACATTCTTATTGACGATGGAACACACAAATAGCATCGGAATTAAATAGAAAAGGCACAATGCCGACTTAAGTACAAGAAGACTGACTCTTCTTACTGTCTATGTTATGAACATTTCTTGTGAGACCAGTTTTAGATTACGATGCTTCACTATATGTTTACTGTATCCCTTGGACCTTCTTATTAATGATGAAACACAGATATTGCATCGGAATTAAATACAAAAGACACAATGCAGACTTGTGTACAAGAAGGCTGACTCTTCTTGCTGTGTATGTTTTGAACCATTCCTGTGACACTAGTTATAGATCCCGATGCTTCACTTCAGGTTTACTGTATCCCATGGACCTTGTTACTGACGATGAAACACAGAAATTGCATCGGAATTAAATACAAAATGCACAATGCCGACTTAAGTACAAGAAGACTGAATCTTCTTACTGACTATGTTATGAACATTTCTTGTGAGACCAGTTTTAGATTACGATGCTTAACCATATGTTTACTGTATCCCTTGGACCTTCTTATTAACGATGAAACACAGAAATTGCATCGGAATTAAATACGAAAGGCACAATGCCGACCCAAATACAAGATGACTGGCTCTTCTTACTCTCTATGTTTTGAACATTTCCTGTGAGACCTGTTTTAGATTCCGAGGCTTCACTTCAGGTTTACTGTATCCCTTGGACCTTCTTATTGACGACGAAACACAGAAATTGCATCGGAATTAAATAGAAAAGGCACAATGCCGACTTAAGTATAGGAAGACTAACTCTTCTTACTGACTATGATTTGAACATTTCCTGTGAGACCAGTTATAGATTCCGATGCTTCACTATATGTTTAGTGTATCCCTAGGACCTTCTTATTGACGATGAAACACAGAAATTGCATCGGAATTAAATACAAAAGGCACAATGCCGACTTAAGTACAAGAAGACTGACACTTCCTACTGTCTATGTTTTGAACCATTCCTGTGACACTAGTTAGAGATTCCGAAGCATCACTTCAGATTTACTGTATCCCTCTGACCTTCTTATTGACGATGAAACACAGAAATAGCATCGGAATTAAATACAAAAGGCACAATACCGACTTAAGTACAAGAAGGCTGACTCTTCCTACTGTCTATGTTTTGAACCATCCTTGTGACACTAGTTATAGATTCCGATGCTTCACTTCAGATTTACTGCATCCCTCTGACCTTCTTATTGACGATTAAACACAGAAATTGCATCGGAATTAAATAGAATAGGCACAATGTCGACTTAAGTACAAGAAGACTGACTCTTCTTACTGTCTATGTTTTTAACCATTCCTGTGACATTAGTTATAGATTCCGATGCTTCACTCCAGGTTAACTGTATCCCTTGGACCTTCTTATTGACGATGAAACACAGAAATTGCATCGGAATTGAATACAAAATGCACAATGCCGACTTTAGTACAAGAAAACTGACTCTTCTTATTGACTATGTTTTGAACCATTCCTGCGACACTAGTTATAGATTCCGGTGCTTCACTTCAGGTTTAATGGATCCCTTGGACCTACGTATTGACGATGAAACACAGAAATTGCATCGGAATTAGTTACAAAAGGCACAATGCCGACCTAAGTACAAGAATAGTGACTCTACTTACTGTCTATGTTTTGAACCATCCCTGTGACACTACTTATAGATTCCGATGCTTCGCTCCAGGTTTACTATATCCATTGGACCTTCTTATTGACGATGAAACACAGAAATTGCATCGGAATTGAATACAAAAGGCACAATGCCGACTTAAGTATAGGAAGACTAACTCTTCTTACTGACTATGATTTGAACATTTCCTGTGAGACCAGTTATAGATTCCGATGCTTCACTATATGTTTAGTGTATCCCTAGGACCTCCTTATTGACGATGAAACACAGAAATTGCATCGGAATTAAATACAAAAGGCACAATGCCGACTTAAGTACAAGAAGACTGACACTTCCTACTGTCTATGTTTTGAACCATTCCTGTGACACTAGTTAGAGATTCTGATGCATCACTTCAGGTTTACTGTATCCCTTGGACCTTCTTATTGACGATGATACACAGAAATTGCATCGGAATTAAATACAAAAGGCACAATGCCGACTTAAGTACATGAAGACTGACTCTTCCTAATGTCTATGTTTTGAACCATTCCTGTGACACTAGTTATAGATTTCGATGCTTCACTTCAGGTTTACTGTATCCCTCTGACCTTCTAATTGACGAAGAAACACAGATATTGCATCGGAATTAATTACATAAGGCACAATGCCGACATAATTACACAAGGACTCACTCTTCTTACTGACTATGTTTGAACCTTTCCTGTGACACTAGTTATAGATTCCGATGGTTCACTTCTGGTTTACTGTATCCCTTGGACCTTCTTATTGAAGATGAAACACAGAAATTGCATCGGGATTAAATAAAACGGCACAATACCGACTTAAGAACAAGAAGACTGACTCTTCTTACTGACTATGTTTTGAACCATTCCTGTGACACTAGTTATAGATTCCGATGCTTCACTCAGGTTTACTGTATCCCTCTGACCTTCTTATTGACGATGAAACAAAGAAATAGCATCGGAATAAAATACAAAAGGCACAATAGCGACTTAAGTACAAGAAGGCTGACTCTTCCTACTGTCTATGTTTTGAACCATCCCTGTGACACTAGTTATAGATTCCGATGCTTCACTTCAGATTTACAGTATCCCTTGGACCTTCTTATTGACGATGAAACACAGAAATTGCATCGGAATCAAATACAAAATGCACAATGCCGACTTTAGTACAAGAAAACTGACTCTTCTTATTGACTATGTTTTGAACCATTCCTGCGACACTAGTTATAGATTCCGGTGCTTCACTTCAGGTTTAATGGATCCCTTGGACCTACGTATTGACGATGAAACACAGAAATTGCATCGGAATTAGATACAAAAGGCACAATGCCGACCTAAGTACAAGAATACTGACTCTACTTACTGTCTATGTTTTGAACCATCCCTGTGACATTACTTATAGGTTCCGATGCTTCGCTCCAGGTTTACTATATCCCTTGGACCTTCTTATTGACGATGAAACACAGAAATTGCATCGGAATTGAATACAAAAGGCACAATGCCGACTTTAGTACAAGAAGACTGACTCTTCTTACTGTCTATGTTTTGAACCATTCCTGTGACACTAGTTATAGATTCCGACGCTTCACTTCAGGTTTACTGTATCCCTTGGACATTCTTAGTGACGACGAAGCACACAATTTGCATCAGAGTTAAATAGAAAAGGCACAACGCCGACTTAAGTACAAGAAGACTGACTCTTCCTACTGGCTCTGTTCTAAACCATTCCTGTGACACTAGTTATAGATTCCGATGCTTCTCTTCAGGTTTACTGTATCCCTCTGACTTTCTTATTGACGATGAAACACAGAAATTGCATCGGAATTTAATACAAGAGGCACAATGCCAACTTAAGTACAAGAGGACTTACTCTTCATACTGTCTAGGTTTTGAACCATACCTGTGACACTAGTTATAGATTCCGATGCTTCACTTCAGGTTTACTGTATCGCTCTGACTTCTTATTGATGACGAAACACAGAAATTGCATCGGAATTAAATACAAAAGGCACAATGCCGACTTAAGTACAAGACGACTGACTCTTGCTACTGTCTATGTTTCTAACCATTCCTGTGACACTAGTTATAGCTTCCGATGCTTCACTTCACGTTTACTGTATCCCTCTGACCTTCTTATTGACGATGAAACACAGAAATTGCATCGGAATTAAATACAAATGCACAATGCCGACTTAAGTACAAGAGGACTTACTCTTCATACTGTCTATGTTTTGAACCATTCCTGTGACACTCGTTATAGATTCCGATGCTTCACTTCAGGTTTACTGTATCCCTCGGACCTCCTTATTGACGATGAAACACAGAAATTGCATCGGAATTAAATAGAAAAGGCACAATGCCGACTTAAGTACAAGAAGACTGACTCTTCTTACTGTCTATGTTTTGAACCATTCCTGTGACACTTGTTATAGATTCCGATGCTTCACTTCAGGTTTACTGTATCCCTTGGACCTTCTTAGTGACGACGAAGCACAGAATTTGCATCAGAGTTAAATAGAAAAGGCACAATGCCGTCTTAAGTACAAGAAGACTGACTCTTCCTACTGTCTATGTTTTAACCATTCCTGTGACACTAGTTATAGTTTCCGATGTTTCACTTCAGGTTTACTGATTCCCTCTGACCTTCTTATGGACAATCAAACACAGAAACGGCATCGGAATTAAATACAAAAGGCACAATGAAGACTCAAATACAAGATGACTGTCTCTTCTTACTCTCTATGTTTTGAACCATTCCTGAGAGACCGGTTTTAGATTCCGGTGCTTCACTTCCGGTTTACTGTATCGCTTGGACCTTCTTATTGACGACGAAACACAGAAATTGCATCGTAATTAAATAGAAAACGCACAATGCCGACTTAAGTACAAGAAGACTGACTCTTCCTGTTGTCTATGTTTGCACCATTCCTGTGACACTAGTTATAGATTCCAATGCATCACTTCTGGTTTACTGTATCCCTTGGACCTTCTTATTGACGATGAAACACAGATATTGCATCGGAATTAAATACAAAAGGCACAATGCAGACTTGTGTACAAGAAGGCTGACTCTTTTTGCTGTGTATGTTTTGAACAATTCCTGTGACACTAGTTATAGATTCCGATGCTTCACTTCAGGTTTACTGTATCCCTCTGACATTCTTAGTGACGATGAAACACACAAATTGCATCGGAATTAAATAGAAAAGGCACAATGCCGACTTAAGTACAAGAAGACTGACTCTTCTTATAGTCTATGTTTTGAACAATTCCTGTGACACTAGCTATAGATACCGATGCTGCACTTCAGGTTTACTGTATCCCTCTGACATTCTTGTTGACGATGAAACACACAAATTGCATCGGAATTAAATAGAAAAGGCACAATGCCGACTTAAGTACTAGAAGACTGACTCTTCTTACAGTCTATGTTATGAACATTTCTTGTGAGACCAGTTTTAGATTACGATGCTTCACTATATGTTTACTGTATCCCTTGGACCTTCTTATTAACGATGACACACAGATATTGCATCGGAATTAAATACAAAAGGCACAATGCAGACTTGTGTACAAGAAGGCTGACTCTTCTTGCTGTGTATGTTTTGAACCATTCCTGTGACACTAGTTATAGATCCCGATGCTTCACTTCAGGTTTACTGTATCCCATGGACCTTCTTATTGACGATGAAACACAGAAATTGCATCGGAATTAAATACAAAAGGCACAATGCCGACTTAAGTACATGAAGACTGACTCTTCCTAATGTCTATGTTTTGAACCATTCCTGTGACACTAGTTATAGATTCCGATGCTTCACTTCAGGTTTACTGTATCCCTCTGACCTTCTTATTGACGAAGAAACACAGAAATTGCATCGGAATTAATTAGATAAGGCACAATGCCGACTTAATTACACAAAGACTCACTCTTCTTACTGACTATGTTTGAACCTTTCCTGTGACACTAGTTATAGATTCCGATGGTTCACTTCTGGTTTACTGTATCCCTTGGACCTTCTTATTGAAGATGAAACACAGAAATTGCATCGGGATTAAATAAAACGGCACAATGCCGACTTAAGAACAAGAAGACTGACTCTTCTTACTGACTATGTTTTGAACCATTCCTGTGACACTAGTTATAGATTCCGATGCTTCACTCAGGTTTACTGTATCCCTCTGACCTTCTTATTGACGATGAAACAAAGAAATAGCATCGGAATTAAATACAAAAGGCACAATACCGACTTAAGTACAAGAAGGCTGACTCTTCCTACTGTCTATGTTTTGAACCATCCCTGTGACACTAGTTATAGATTCCGATGCTTCACTTCAGATTTACTGTATCCCTCTGACCATCTTATTGACGATTAAACACAGAAATTGCATCGGAATTAAATAGAATAGGCACAATGCCGACTTAAGTACAAGAAGACTGACTCTTCTTACTGTCTATGTTTTTAACCATTCCTGTGACATTAGTTATAGATTCCGATGCTTCACTCCAGGTTTACTGTATCCCTTGGACCTTCTTATTGACGATGAAACACAGAAATTGCATCGGAATCAAATACAAAATGCACAATGCCGACTTTAGTACAAGAAAACTGACTCTTCTTCTGACTATGTTTTGAACCATTCCTGCGACACTAGTTATAGATTCCGGTGCTTCACTTCAGGTTTAATGGATCCCTTGGACCTACGTATTGACGATGAAACACAGAAATTGCATCGGAATTAGATACAAAAGGCACAATGCCGACCTAAGTACAAGAATACTGACTCTACTTACTGTCTATGTTTCGAACCATCCCTGTGACATTACTTATAGGTTCCGATGCTTCGCTCCAGGTTTACTATATCCCTTGGACCTTCTTATTGACGATGAAACACAGAAATTGCATCGGAATTGAATACAAAAGGCACAATGCCGACTTAAGTACAAGAAGACTGACTCTTCTTACTGTCTATGTTTTGAACCATTCCTGTGACACTAGTTATAGATTCCGACGCTTCACTTCAGGTTTACTGTATCCCTTGGACATTCTTAGTGACGACGAAGCACACAATTTGCATCAGAGTTAAATAGATAAGGCACAACGCCGACTTAAGTACAAGAAGACTGACTCTTCCTACTGGCTCTGTTCTAAACCATTCCTGTGACACTAGTTATAGATTCCGATGCTTCTCTTCAGGTTTACTGTATCCCTCTGACTTTCTTATTGACGATGAAACACAGAAATTGCATCGGAATTTAATACAAGAGGCACAATGCCAACTTAAGTACAAGAGGACTTACTCTTCATACTGTCTATGTTTTGAACCATACCTGTGACACTAGTTATAGATTCCGATGCTTCACTTCAGGTTTACTGTATCGCTCTGACCTTCTTATTGATGACGAAACACAGAAATTGCATCTGAATTAAATACAAAAGGCACAATGCCGACTTAAGTACAAGACGACTGACTCTTGCTACTGTCTATGTTTCTAACCATTCCTGTGACACTAGTTATAGCTTCCGATGCTTCACTTCACGTTTACTGTATCCCTCTGACCTTCTTATTGACGATGAAACACAGAAATTGCATCGGAATTAAATACAAAAGGCACAATGCCGACTTAAGTACAAGAGGACTTACTCTTCATACTGTCTATGTTTTGAACCATTCCTGTGACACTCGTCATAGATTCCGATGCTTCACTTCAGGTTTACTGTATCCCTCTGACCTCCTTATTGACGATGAAACACAGAAATTGCATCGGAATTAAATAGAAAAGGCACAATGCCGACTTAAGTACAAGAAGACTGACTCTTCTTACTGTCTATGTTTTGAACCATTCCTGTGACACTTGTTATAGATTCCGATGCTTCACTTCAGGTTTACTGTATCCCTTGGACCTTCTTAGTGACGACGAAGCACAGAATTTGCATCAGAGTTAAATAGAAAAGGCACAATGCCGTCTTAAGTACAAGAAGACTGACTCTTCCTACTGTCTATGTTTTAACCATTCCTGTGACACTAGTTATAGTTTCCGATGTTTCACTTCAGGTTTACTGATTCCCTCTGACCTTCGTATGGACAATCAAACACAGAAACGGCATCGGAATTAAATACAAAAGGCACAATGAAGACTCAAATACAAGATGACTGTCTCTTCTTACTCTCTATGTTTTGAACCATTCCTGAGAGACCGGTTTTAGATTCCGGTGCTTCACTTCCGGTTTACTGTATCGCTTGGACCTTCTTATTGACGACGAAACACAGAAATTGCATCGGAATTAAATAGAAAACGCACAATGCCGACTTAAGTACAAGAAGACTGACTCTTCCTGCTGTCTATGTTTGCACCATTCCTGTGACACTAGTTATAGATTCCAATGCATCACTTCTGGTTTACTGTATCCCTTGGACCTTCTTATTGACGATGAAACACAGATATTGCATCGGAATTAAATACAAAAGGCACAATGCAGACTTGTGTACAAGAAGGCTGACTCTTTTTGCTGTGTATGTTTTGAACAATTCCTGTGACACTAGTTATAGATTCCGATGCTTCACTTCAGGTTTACTGTATCCCTCTGACATTCTTAGTGACGATGAAACACACAAATTGCATCGGAATTAAATAGAAAAGGCACAATGCCGACTTAAGTACAAGAAGACTGACTCTTCTTATAGTCTATGTTTTGAACAATTCCTGTGACACTAGCTATAGATTCCGATGCTGCACTTCAGGTTTACTGTATCCCTCTGACATTCTTGTTGACGATGAAACACACAAATTGCATCGGAATTAAATAGAAAAGGCACAATGCCGACTTAAGTACAAGAAGACTGACTCTTCTTACAGTCTATGTTATGAACATTTCTTGTGAGACCAGTTTTAGATTACGATGCTTCACTATATGTTTACTGTATCCCTTGGACCTTCTTATTAACGATGACACACCGATATGGCATCGGAATTAAATACAAAAGGCACAATGCAGACTTGTGTACAAGAAGGCTGACTCTTCTTGCTGTGTATGTTTTGAACCATTCCTGTGACACTAGTTATAGATCCCGCTGCTTCACTTCAGGTTTACTGTATCCCATGGACCTTGTTATTGACGATGAAACACAGAAATTGCATCGGAATTAAATACAAAATGCACAATGACGACTTACGTACAAGAAGACTGACTCTTCTTACTGACTATGCTTTGTACATTTCTTGTGAGACCAGTTTTAGATTACGATGCTTCATTATATGTTTACTGTATCCCTTGGACCTTCTTATTAACGATAAAACACAGAAATTGCATCGGAATTAAATACGAAAGGCACAATGCCGACTCAAATACAAGATGACTGGCCCTTCTTACTCTCTACGTTTTGAACATTTCCTGTGAGACCGGTTTTAAATTCCGAGGCTTCACTTCAGGTTTACTGTATCCCTTGGACCTTCTTATTGACGACGAAACACAGAAATTGCATCGGAATTAAATAGAAAAGGCACAATGCCGACTTAAGTATAGGAAGACTAACTCTTCTTACTGACTATGATTTGAACATTTCCTGTGACACTAGTTATAGATTCCGATGCTTCACTCATGTTTACTGTATCCCTCTGACCTTCTTATTGACGATGAAACACAGTAATAGCATAGGAATCAAATACAAAAGGCACAATACCGACTTAAGTACAAGAAGGCTGACTCTTCCTACTGTCTATGTTTTGAACCATCCCTGTGACACTAGTTATAGATTCCGATGCTTCACTTCAGATTTACTGTATCCCTCTGACCTTCTTATTGACGATTAAACACAGAAATTGCATCGGAATTAAATAGAATAGGCACAATGCCGACTTAAGTACAAGAAGACTGACTCTTCTTACTGTCTATGTTTTTAACCATTCCTGTGACATTAGTTATAGATTCCGATGCTTCACTCCAGGTTTACTGTATCCCTTGGACCTTCTCATTGACGATGAAACACAGAAATTGCATCGGAATTGAATACAAAATGCACAATGCCGACTTTAGTACAAGAAAACTGACTCTTCTTATTGACTATGTTTTGAACCATTCCTGCGACACTAGTTATAGATTCCGGTGCTTCACTTCAGGTTTAGTGGATCCCTTGGACCTACTTATTGACGATGAAACACAGAAATTGCATCGGAATTAGATACAAAAGGCACAATGCCGACCTAAGTACAAGAATACTGACTCTACTTACTGTCTATGTTTTGAACCATCCCTGTGACACTACTTATAGATTCCGATGCTTCGCTCCAGGTTTACTGCATCCCTTGGACCTTCTCATTGACGATGAAACACAGAAATTGCATCGGAATTGAATACAAAAGGCACAATACCGACTTTAGTACAAGAAAACTGACTCTTCTTTCTGACTATGTTTTGTACTATTCCTGTAACACTACTTATAGATTCCGATTCTTCACTTTAGATATACTGTATCCCTCTGACGTTCTTATTGACGACGAAACACAGAAATTGCGTCGGAATTAAATGCAAAACGCACAATGCCGAATTAAGTATAAGAAGACTGACTCTTCTTACTGTCTATGTTTTGAACCTTTCCTGTGACACTAGTTATAGATTCCGATGCTTCACTCTAGGTTTACTGTATCCCTTGGACCTTCTTATTGACGATGAAACACAGAAATTGCATCGGAATTAAATAAATAAGGCACAATGCCGACGTAAGTACAAAAAGAGTGACTCTGCTTACTGTCTATGTTTTGAACCATTCCTGTAACACTAGTTAAAGATTCCGATGCTTCACTCCCGGTTTACTGTATCCCTCTGACCTTCTTATTGACGAAGAAACACAGAAATTGCATCGGAATTAATTAGATAAGGCACAATGCCGACTTAATTTCAAGAAGACTCACTCTTCTTACTGACTATGTTTGAAACATTCCTGTGACACTAGTTATAGATTCCGATGGTTCACTTCAGGTTTACTGTATCCCTTGGACCTTCTTATTGAAGATGAAACACAGAAATTACATCGGGATTAAATAAAACGGCACAATGCCGACTTAAGTACAAGAAGACTGACTCTTCCTGCTGTCTATGTTTGCACCAGTCCTGTGACACTAGTTATAGATTCCTATGCATCACTTCAGGTTTACTGTATCCCTTGGACCTTCTTATTGACGATGAAACACAGATATTGCATCGGAATTAAATACAAAAGGCACAATGCAGACTTGTGTACAAGAAGGCTGACTCTTCTTGCTGTGTATGTTTTGAACAATTCCTGTGACACTAGTTATAGATTCCGATGCTTCACTTCAGGTTTACTGTATCCCTCTGACATTCTTATTAACGATGAAACACACAAATTGCATCGGAATTAAATAGAAAAGGCACAATGCCGACTTAAGTACAAGAAGACTGACTCTTCTTATAGTCTATGTTTTGAACAATTCCTGTGACACTAGCTATAGATTCCGATGCTGCACTTCAGGTTTACTGTATCCCTATGACATTCTTGTTGACGATGAAACACACAAATTGCATCGGAATTAAATAGAAAAGGCACAATGCCGACTTAAGTACAAGAAGACTGACTCTTCTTACAGTCTATGTTATGAACATTTCTTGTGAGACCAGTTTTAGATTACGATGCTTCACTATATGTTTACTGTATCCCTTGGACCTTCTTATTAACGATGACACACAGATATTGCATCGGAATTAAATACAAAAGGCACAATGCAGACTTGTGTACAAGAAGGCTGACTCTTCTTGCTGTGTATGTTTTGAACCATTCCTGTGACACTAGTTATAGATCCCGATGCTTCACTTCAGGTTTACTGTATCCCATGGACCTTGTTATTGACGATGAAACACAGAAATTGCATCGGAATTAAATACAAAATTCACAATGCCGACTTAAGTACAAGACGACTGACTCTTCTTACTGACTATGTTTTGAACATTTCTTGTGAGACCAGTTTTAGATTACGATGCTTCACTATATGTTTACTGTATCCCTTGGACCTTCTTATTAACGATGAAACACAGATATTGGATCGGAATTAAATACGAAAGGCACAATGCCGACTCAAATACTAGATGACTGGCTCTTCTTACTCTCTACGTTTTGATCATTTCCTGTGAGACCGGTTTTAGATTCCGAGGCTTCACTTCAGGTTTTCTGTATCCCTTGGACCTTCTTATTGACGACGAAACACAGAAATTGCAACGGAATTAAATAGAAAAGGCACAATGCCGACTTAAGTATAGGAAGACTAACTCTTCTTACTGACTATGATTTGAACATTTCCTGTGACACTAGTTATAGATTCCGATGCTTCACTCAGGTTTACTGTATCCCTCTGACCTTCTTATTGACGATGAAACACAGAAATAGCATAGGAATTAAATACAAAAGGCATAATACCGACTTAAGTACAAGAAGGCTGACTCTTCCTACTGTCTATGTTTTGAACCATCCCTGTGACACTAGTTATAGATTCCGATGCTTCACTTCAGATTTACTGTATCCCTCTGACCTTCTTATTGACGATTAAACACAGAAATTTCATCGGAATTAAATAGAATAGGCACAATGCCGACTTAAGTACAAGAAGACTGACTCTTCTTACTGTCTATGTTTTTAACCATTCCTGTGACATTAGTTATAGATTCCGATGCTTCACTCCAGGTTTACTGTATCCCTTGGACCTTCTTATTGACGATGAAACACAGAAATTGCATCGGAATTGAATACAAAATGCACAATGCCGACTTTAGTACAAGAAAACTGACTCTTCTTATTGACTATGTTTTGAACCATTCCTGCGACACTAGTTATAGATTCCGGTGCTTCACTTCAGGTTTAATGGATCCCTTGGACCTACTTATTGACGATGAAACACAGAAATTGCATCGGAATTAGATACAAAAGGCACAATGCCGACCTAAGTACAAGAATACTGACTCTACTTACTGTCTATGTTTTGAACCATCCCTGTGACACTACTTATAGATTCCGATGCTTCGCTCCAGGTTTACTGTATCCCTTGGACCTTCTCATTGACGATGAAACACAGAAATTGCATCGGAATTGAATACAAAAGGCACAATGCCGACTTTAGTACAAGAAAACTGACTCTTCTTTCTGACTATGTTTTGTACTATTCCTGTAACACTAGTTATAGATTCCGATTCTTCACTTTAGATATACTGTATCCCTCTGACGTTCTTATTGACGACGAAACACAGAAATTGCGTCGGAATTAAATGCAAAACGCACAATGCCGAATTAAGTATAAGAAGACTGACTCTTCTTACTGTCTATGTTTTGAACCTTTCCTGTGACACTAGTTATAGATTCCGATGCTTCACTCTAGGTTTACTGTATCCCTTGGACCTTCTTATTGACGATGAAACACAGAAATTGCATCGGAATTAAACAAATAAGGCACAATGCCGACGTAAGTACAAAAAGAGTGACTCTGCTTACTGTCTATGTTTTGAACCATTCCTGTAACACTAGTTAAAGATTCCGATGCTTCACTACAGGTTTACTGTATCCCTCTGACCTTCTTATTGACGAAGAAACACAGAAATTGCATCGGAATTAATTAGATAAGGCACAATGCCGACTTAATTTCAAGAAGACTCACTCTCCTTACTGACTATGTTTGAACCATTCCTGTGACACTAGTTATTGATTCCGATGGTTCACTTCAGGTTTACTGTATCCCTTGGACATTCTTAGTGACGACGAAGCACACAATTTGCATCAGAGTTAAATAGAAAAGGCACAACGCCGACTTAAGTACAAGAAGACTGACTCTTCCTACTGGCTCTGTTCTAAACCATTCCTGTGACACTAGTTATAGATTCCGATGCTTCTCTTCAGGTTTACTGTATCCCTCTGACCTTCTTATTGACGATGAAACACAGAAATTCCATCGGAATTTAATACAAGAGGCACAATGCCGACTTAAGTACAAGAGGACTTTTCATACTGTCTATGTTTTGAACCATACCTGTGACACTAGTTATAGATTCCGATGCTTCACTTCAGGTTTACTGTATCGCTCTGACCTTCTTATTGATGACGAAACACAGAAATTGCATCGGAATTAAATACAAAAGGCACAATGCCGACATAAGTACAAGACGACTGACTCTTGCTACTGTCTATGTTTCTAACCATTCCTGTGACACTAGTAATAGCTTCCGATGCTTCACTTCACGTTTACTGTATCCCTCTGACCTTCTTATTGATGATGAAACACAGAAATTGCATCGGAATTAAATACAAAAGGCACAATGCCGACTTAAGCACAAGAGGACTTACTCTTCATACTGTCTATGTTTTGAACCATTCCTGTGACACTCGTTATAGATTCCGATGCTTCACTTCAGGTTTACTGTATCCCTCGGACCTCCTTATTGACGATGAAACACAGAAATTGCATCGGAATTAAATAGAAAAGGCACAATGCCGACTTAAGTACAAGAAGACTGACTCTTCTTACTGTCTATGTTTTGAACCATTCCTGTGACACTAGTTATAGATTCCGATGCTTCACTTCAGGTTTACTGTATCCCTTGGACCTTCTTAGTGACGACGAAGCACAGAATTTGCATCAGAGTTAAATAGAAAAGGCACAATGCCGACTTAAGTACAAGAAGACTGACTCTTCCTACTGTCTATGTTTTAACCATTCCTGTGACACTAGTTATAGTTTCCGATGTTTCACTTCAGGTTTACTGATTCCCTCTGACCTTCTTATGGACAATCAAACACAGAAATGGCATCGGAATTAAATACAAAAGGCACAATGAAGACTCAAATACAAGATGACTGTCTCTTCTTACTCTCTATGTTTTGAACCATTCCTGAGAGACCGGTTTTAGATTCCGGTGCTTCACTTCCGGTTTACTGTATCGCTTGGACCTTCTTATTGACGACGAAACACAGAAATTGCATCGGAATTAAATAGAAAACGCACAATGCCGACTTAAGTACAAGAAGACTGACTCTTCCTGCTGTCTATGTTTGCACCATTCCTGTGACACTAGTTATAGATTCCAATGCATCACTTCAGGTTTACTGTATCCCTTGGACCTTCTTATTGACGATGAAACACAGATATTGCATCGGAATTATATACAAAAGGCACAATGCAGACTTGTGTACAAGAAGGCTGACTCTTCTTGCTGTGTATGTTTTGAACCATTCCTGTGACACTAGTTATAGATTCCGATGCTTCACTTCAGGTTTACTGTATCCCTCTGACATTCTTATTGACGATGAAACACACAAGTTGCATCGGAATTAAATAGAAAAGGCACAATGCCGACTTAAGTACAAGAGGACTGACTCTTCTTATAGTCTATGTTTTGAACAATTCCTGTGACACTAGCTATAGATTCCGATGCTGCACTTCAGGTTTACTGTATCCCTCTGACATTCTTGTTGACGATGAAACACACAAATTGCATCGGAATTAAATAGAAAAGGCACAATGCCGACTTAACTACAAGAAGACTGACTCTTCTTACTGTCTATGTTATGAACATTTGTTGTGAGACCAGTTTTAGATTACGATGCTTCACTATATGTTTACTGTATCCCTTGGACCTTCTTATTAACGATGACACACAGATATTGCATCGGAATTAAATACAAAAGGCACAATGCAGACTTGTGTACAAGAAGGCTGACTCATCTTGCTGTGTATGTTTTGAACCATTCCTGTGACACTAGTTATAGATCCCGATGCTTCACTTCAGGTTTACTGTATCCCATGGACCTTGTTATTGACGATGAAACACAGAAATTGCATCGGAATTAAATACAAAATTCACAATGCCGACTTAAGTACAAGACGACTGACTCTTCTTACTGACTATGTTTTGAACATTTCTTGTGAGACCAGTTTTAGATTACGATGCTTCACTATATGTTTACTGTATCCCTTGGACCTTCTTATTAACGATGAAACACAGAAATTGCATCGGAATTAAATACGAAAGGCACAATGCCGACTCAAATACAAGATGACTGGCTCTTCTTACTCTCTACGTTTTGAACATTTCCTGTGAGACCGGTTTTAGATTCCGAGGCTTCACTTCAGGTTTACTGTATCCCTTGGACCTTCTTATTGACGACGAAACACAGAAATTGCATCGGAATTAAATAGAAAAGGCACAATGCCGACTTAAGTATAGGAAGACTAACTCTTCTTACTGACTATGATTTGAACATTTCCTGTGACACTAGTTATAGATTCCGATGCTTCACTCAGGTTTACTGTATCCCTCTGACCTTCTTATTGACGATGAAACACAGAAATAGCATAGGAATTAAATACAAAAGGCACAATACCGACTTAAGTACAAGAAGGCTGACTCTTCCTACTGTCTATGTTTTGAACCATCCCTGTGTCACTAGTTATAGATTCCGATGCTTCACTTCAGATTTACTGTATCCCTCTGACCTTCTTATTGACGATTAAACACAGAAATTGCATCGGAAGTAAATAGAATAGGCACAATGCCGACTTAAGTACAAGAAGACTGACTCTTCTTACTGTCTATGTTTTTAACCATTCCTGTGACATTAGTTATAGATTCCGATGCTTCACTCCAGGTTTACTGTATCCCTTGGACCTTCTTATTGACGATGAAACACAGAAATTGCATCGGAATTGAATACAAAATGCACAATGCCGACTTTAGTACAAGAAAACTGACTCTTCTTATTGACTATGTTTTGAACCATTCCTGCGACACTAGTTATAGATTCCGGTGCTTCACTTCAGGTTTAATGGATCCCTTGGACCTACTTATTGACGATGAAACACAGAAATTGCATCGGAATTAGATACAAAAGGCACAATGCCGACCTAAGTACAAGAATACTGACTCTACTTACTGTCTATGTTTTGAACCATCCCTGTGACACTACTTATAGATTCCGATGCTTCGCTCCAGGTTTACTGTATCCCTTGGACTTTCTCATAGATGATGAAACACAGAAATTGCATCGGAATTGAATACAAAAGGCACAATGCCGACTTTAGTACAAGAAAACTGACTCTTCTTTCTGACTATGTTTTGTACTATTCCTGTAACACTAGTTATAGATTCCGATTCTTCACTTTAGATATACTGTATCCCTCTGACGTTCTTATTGACGACGAAACACAGAAATTGCGTCGGAATTAAATGCAAAACGCACAATGCCGAATTAAGTATAAGAAGACTGACTCTTCTTACTGTCTATCTTTTGAACCTTTCCTGTGACACTAGTTATAGATTCCGATGCTTCACTCTAGGTTTACTGTATCCCTTGGACCTTCTTATTAACGATGAAACACAGAAATTGCATCGGAATTAAACAAATAAGGCACAATGCCGACGTAAGTACAAAAAGAGTGACTCTGCTTACTGTCTATGTTTTGAACCATTCCTGTAACACTAGTTAAAGATTCCGATGCTTCACTCCAGGTTTACTGTATCCCTCTGACCTTCTTATTGACGAAGAAACACAGAAATTGCATCGGAATTAATTAGATAAGGCACAATGCCGACTTAATTTCAAGAAGACTCACTCTTCTTACTGACTATGTTTGAACCATTCCTGTGACACTAGTTATAGATTCCGATGGTTCACTTCGGGTTTACTGTATCCCTTGGACATTCTTAGTGACGACGAAGCACACAATTTGCATCAGAGTTAAATAGAAAAGGCACAACGCCGACTTAAGTACAAGAAGACTGACTCCTCCTACTGGCTCTGTTCTAAACCATTCCTGTGACACTAGTTATAGATTCCGATGCTTCTCTTCAGGTTTACTGTATCCCTCTGACCTTCTTATTGACGATGAAACACAGAAATTGCATCGGAATTTAATACAAGAGGCACAATGCCGACTTAAGTACAAGAGGACTTACTCTTCATACTGTCTATGTTTTGAACCATACCTGTGACACTAGTTATAGATTCCGATGCTTCACTTCAGGTTTACTGTATCGCTCTGACCTTCTTATTGATGACGAAACACAGAAATTGCATCGGAATTAAATACAAAAGGCACAATGCCGACATAAGTACAAGACGACTGACTCTTGCTACTGTCTATGTTTCTAACCATTCCTCTGACACTAGTTATAGCTTCCGATGCTTCACTTCACGTTTACTGTATCCCTCTGACCTTCTTATTGATGATGAAACACAGAAATTGCATCGGAATTAAATACAAAAGGCACAATGCCGACTTAAGTACAAGAGGACTTACCCTTCATACTGTCTATGTTTTGAACCATTCCTGTGACACTCGTTATAGATTCCGATGCTTCACGTCAGGTGTACTGTATCCCTCTGACCTCCTTATTGACGATGAAACACAGAAATTGCATCGGAATTAAATAGAAAAGGCACAATGCCCACTTAAGTACAAGAAGACTGACTCTTCTTACTGTCTATGTTTTGAACCATTCCTGTGACACTAGTTATAGATTCCGATGCATCACTTCAGGTTTACTGTATCCCTTGGACCTTCTTAGTGACGACGAAGCACAGAATTTGCATCAGAGTTAAATAGAAAAGGCACAATGCCGACTTAAGTACAAGAAGACTGACTCTTCCTACTGTCTATGTTTTAACCATTCCTGTGACACTAGTTATAGTTTCCGATGTTTCACTTCAGGTTTACTGATTCCCTCTGACCTTCTTATGGACAATCAAACACAGAAACGGCATCGGAATTAAATACAAAAGGCACAATGAAGACTCAAATACAAGATGACTGTCTCTTCTTACTCTCTATGTTTTGAACCATTCCTGAGAGACCGGTTTTAGATTCCGGTGCTTCACTTCCGGTTTACTGTATCGCTTGGACCTTCTTATTGACGACGAAACACAGAAATTGCATCGGAATTAAATAGAAAACGCACAATGCCGACTTAAGTACAAGAAGACTGACTCTTCCTGCTGTCTATGTTTGCACCATTCCTGTGACACTAGTTATAGATTCCAATGCATCACTTCAGGTTTACTGTATCCCTTGGACCTTCTTATTGACGATGAAACACAGATATTGCATCGGAATTATATACAAAAGGCACAATGCAGACTTGTGTACAAGAAGGCTGACTCTTCTTGCTGTGTATGTTTTGAACCATTCCTGTGACACTAGTTATAGATTCCGATGCTTCACTTCAGGTTTACTGTATCCCTCTGACATTCTTATTGACGATGAAACACACAAATTGCATCGGAATTAAATAGAAAAGGCACAATGCCGACATAAGTACAAGAAGACTGACTCTTCTTACTGTCTATGTTATGAACATTTGTTGTGAGACCAGTTTTAGATTACGATGCTTCACTATATGTTTACTGTATCCCTTGGACCTTCTTATTAACGATGAAACACAGATATTGCATCGGAATTAAATACAAAAGGCACAATGCACACTTGTGTACAAGGAGGCTGACTCTTCTTGCTGTGTATGTTTTGAACCATTCCTGTGACACTAGTTATAGATCCCGATGCTTCACTTCAGGTTTACTGTATCCCATGGACCTTGTTATTGACGATGAAACACAGAAATTGCATTGGAATTAAATACAAAATGTAAAATGCCGCCTTAAGTACAAGAAGACTGACTCTTCTTACTGACTATGTTATGAACATTTCTTGTGAGACCAGTTTTAGATTACGATGCTTCACTATATGTTTACTGTATCCCTTGGACCTTCTTATTAACGATGAAACACAGAAATTGCATCGGAATTAAATACGAAAGGCACAATGCCGACTCAAATACAAGATGACTGACTCTTCTTACTGACTATGTTTTGAACCATTCCTGTGACACTAGTTATAGATTCCGATGCATCACTCAGGTTTACTGTATCCCTCTGACCTTCTTATTGACGATGAAACACAGAAATTGCATCGGAATTAAATACAAATGCACAGTGCCGACTTAAGTATAAGAAGACTGACCCTTCCTACTCTCTATGTTTTGACCCATTCCCGTGACACTAGTTATAGATTCCGATGCTTCACTTCAGGTTTACTGTATCCCTCTGACCTTCTTATTGACGACGAAACACAGAAATTGCATCGGAATTCAATACAAAAGGCACAATGCCGACTTAAGTAGAAGAGGACTTACTGTTCATACTGTCTATGTTTTGAACCATTCCTGTGACACTAGTTATAGATTCCGATGCTTCACTTCAGGTTTACTGTATCGCTCTTACCCTCTTATTGATGACGAAACACAGAAATTGCATCGGAATTAAATACAAAAGGCACAATGCCGACTTAAGTACAAGGCGACTGACTCTTCCTACTGTCTGTGTTTTGAACCATTCCTGTGACACTAGTTATAGATTCCGATGCTTCACTTCAGGTTTACTGTATCCCTCTGACCTTCTTATTGACTATGAAACACAGAAATTGCATCGGAATTAAATACAAAAGGCACAATGCCGACTTAAGTACAAGAGGACTTACTCTTCATACTGTCAATGTTTTGAGCCATTCCTGTGACACTAGTTATAGATTCCGATGCTTCACTTCAGGTTTACAGTATCCCTCTGACCTTCTTATTGACGATGAAACACAGAAATTGCATCGGAATTAAATAGAAAAGGCACATTGCCGACTTAAGTACAAGAAGACTGTCTCTTCTTACTGTCTATGTTTTGAACCATTCCTGTGACACTAGTTACAGATTCCGATGCTTCACTTCAGGTTTACTGTATCCCTCTGTCCTTCTTATTGACGATGAAACACAGAAATTGCATCGGAATTAAATACAAAAGGCACAATGAAGACTCAATTACAAGATGACTGTCTCTTCTTACTCTCTTTGTTTTAAACCATTCCTGAGAGACCGGTTTTAGATTCCGGTGCTTCACTTCCGGTTTACTGTATTGCTTGGACCTTTTAATTGACGACGAAACACAGAAATTGCATCGGTATTAAATAGAAAACGCACAATGCCGACTTAAGTACAAGAAGACTGACTCTTCCTGCTGTCTATGTTTGAACCGTACCTGTGACACTAGTTATAGATTCCAATGCATCACTTCAGGTTTACTGTATCCCTTGGACCTTCTTATTGACGATGAAACACAGATATTGCATCGGAATTAAATACAAAAGGCACAATGCTGACTTAAGTACAAGAAGGCTAACTCTTCTTGCTCTGTATGTTTTGAACCATTCCTGTGACACTAGTTATAGATTCCGAAGGTATACTTCAGGTTTACTGTATCCCTCTGACCTTCGTATTGACGACGAAACACAGAAATTGAATCGGAATTAAATAGAAAAGGCACAATGCCGACTTAAGTACAAGAAGACTGACTCTTCTTACTGTCTATGTTTTGAACCTTTCCTGTGACATTAGTTATAGATTCCGATGCTTCACTTCAGGTTTACTGTATCCCTTGGACCTTCTTATTGACGACGAAATACAGAAATTGCATCGGAATTAAATAGGAAATGCACAATGCCGACTTAAGTACAAGAAGACTGACTCTTCTTACTGTCTATGATTTGAGCAATTCCTGTGACACTAGTTATAAATTCCGATGCTTCACTTCAGGATTACTGTATCCCTTGGACCTTCTAATCGACGATGAAACACAGAAATTGAATCGGAATTAAATACAAAAGGCTCAATGCCGACTTAAGTACATGAAGACTGACTATTCTTACTGTCTATGCTGTGAACCATTCCTGTGACACTAGTTATAGTTTCCGATACTTCACTTCAGGTTTACTGTATCCCTCTGACATTCTTAATGACGATGAAACACACAAATTGCATCGGAATTAAATAGAAAAGGCACAATGCCGACTTAAGTACAAGAAGACTGACTCTTCCTACAGTCTATGTTTGGAACCATTCCTATAACACTAGCTATAGATTCCGATGCTTCACTTCAGGTTTACTGTATCCCTCTGACATTTTTATTGACGATGAAACACACAAATTGCATCGGAATTAAATAGAAAAGGCACAATGCCGACTTAAGTGCAAGAAGACTGACTCTTCTTACTGTCTATGTTTTGAATCATTCCTGTGACACTAGTTATAGATCCCGATGCTTCACTTCAGGTTTACTGTATCCCTTGGACCTTGTTATTGACGATAAAACACAGAAATTGCATCGGAATTAAATACAAAATGCACAATGCCGACTTAAGAACAAGAGAACTGACTCTTTTTACTGACTATGTTGTAAACATTTCTTGTGAGACCAGTTTTAGATTCCGATGCTTCACTATATGTTTACTGTAACCCTTGGACCTTCTTATTACCGATGAAACACAGAAATTGCATCGGAATTAAATTCAAAAGGCACAATGCCGATTTAAGTACAAGAAGACTGACTCTTCCTACTGTCTATGTTTGAACCATTCCTTTGACACTAGTTATAGATTCCGATGCTTCACTCCAGGTTTACGTTATCCCTCTGACCTTCTTTTTGACAACTAAACACAGAAATTGCATCGGAATTAAATAGAAAAGGCACAATGCCGACTTAAGTACAAGAAGACTGACTCTTCCTACTGTCTATGATTTGAACCATTCCTGCGACACTAGTTATAGATTCCGATGCTTCACATCCAGTTTACTGTATACCTCTGACTTTCTTATTGTCGATGAAACACAGATATGGCATCGGAATTAAATACAAAAGGCACAATGCCGACTTAAGTACAAGAAGACAGACTCTTCTTAGTGTCTATGCATTGAACCTTTTCTCTGACACTAGTTATAGATTCCGATGCTTCACTTTAGGTTTACTGTATCCCTTGGACATTCTTATTGACGACGAAAAACAGAAATTGCGTCGGAATTAAATAGAAAAGGCACAATGCCGACTTACGTACAAGAAGACCGACTCTTCCTAGTTTCTATGTTTTGAACCATTCCTGTGACACTAGTTACAGATTCCGATGCTTCACTTCAGGTTTACTGTATCCCTCAGACATCCTTATTGACGATGAAACACACAAATTGCTTCGGACTTAAATAGAAAAGGCACAATGCCGACTTAAGTACAAGAAGACTGACTCTTCTTACAGTCTATGTTTTGAACCATTCCAGTAACACTAGTTATAGATTCCGATGCTTCACTTCAGGTTTACTCTATCCCTCAGACCTTCTTATTGACGACGAGACACAGAAATTGCATCGGAATTAAATACAAAAGGCACAATGCCGACTCAAATACAAGATGACTGGCTCTTCTTACTCTCTACGTTTTGAAACTCTCCTGTGAGACCGGTTTTAGATTCCGAGGCTTCACTTCAGGTTTACTGTATCCTTGGACCTTCTTATTGACGACGAAACACAAAAATTGCATCGGAATTATATAGAAAAGGCACAATGCCGACTTAAGTACAAGAAGACTGACTCTTCCTGCTGTCTATGATTTGAACCATTCCTGTGACACTAGTTATAGATTCCGATGCATCACTTCAGGTTTACTGTATCCCTTGGACCTTCTTATTGACGATGAAACACATAAATTGCATCGGAATTAAATACAAAAGGCACAATGCCGACTTAAGTACAAGAAGACTGACTCTTCTTACTCTCTATGATTTGAACATTACCTGTGAGACCAGTTTTAGATTCCTATGCTTCACTATATGTTTAGTGTATCCCTTGGACCTTCTTATTGACGATGAATCACAGAAATTGCATCGGAATTAAATACAAAAGGCACAATGCCGACTCAATTACAAGATGACTGACTCTTCTTACTCTCTACGTTTTGAACATATCCTGAGAGACCGGTTTTAGATTCCGGTGCTTCACTTCCGGTTTACTGTATCGCTTGGACCTTCTTATTGACGACGAAACACAGAAATTGCATCGGAATTAAATAGAAAACGCACAATGCCGACTTAAGTACAAGAAGACTGACTCTTCCTGCTGTCTATGTTTGCACCATTCCTGTGACACTAGTTGTAGATTCCAATGCATCACTTCAGGTTTACTGTATCCCTTGGACCTTCTTATTGACGATGAAACACAGATATTGCATCGGAATTATATACAAAATTCACAATGCAGACTTGTGTACAAGAAGGCTGACTCTTCTTGCTGTGTATGTTTTGAACCATTCCTGTGACACTAGTTATAGATTCCGATGCTTCGCTTCAGGTTTACTGTATCCCTCTGACATTCTTATTGACGATGAAACACACAAATGGCATCGGAATTAAATAGAAAAGGCACAATGCCGACTTAAGTACAAGAAGACTGACTCTTCTTATAGTCTATGTTTTGAACAATTCCTGTGACACTAGCTATAGATTCCGATGCTGCACTTCAGGTTTACTGTATCCCTCTGACATTCTTGTTGACGATGAAACACACAAATTGCATCGGAATTGAATAGAAAAGGCACAATGCCGACTTAAGTACAAGAAGACTGACTCTTCTTACTGCCTATGTTATGAACATTTGTTGTGAGACCAGTTTTAGATTACGATGCTTCACTATATGTTTACTGTATCCCTTGGACCTTCTTATTAACGATGAAACACAGATATTGCATCGGAATTAAATACAAAAGGCACAATGCAGACTTGTGTACAAGAAGGCTGACTCTTCTTGCTGTGTATGTTTTGAACCATTCCTGTGACACTAGTTATAGATCCCGATGCTTCACTTCAGGTTTACTGTATCCCATGGACCTTGTTATTGACGATGAAACACAGAAATTGCATCGGAATTAAATACAAAATGTACAATGCCGACTTAAGTACAAGAAGACTGACTCTTCTTACTGACTATGTTATGAACATTTCTTGTGAGACCAGTTTTAGATTACGATGCTTCACTATATGTTTACTGTATCCCTTGGACCTTCTTATTAACGATGAAACACAGAAATTGCATCGGAATTAAATACGAAAGGCACAATGCCGACTCAAATACAAGATGACTGACTCTTCTTACTGACTATGTTTTGAACCATTCCTGTGACACTAGTTATAGATTCCGATGCTTCACTCAGGTTTACTGTATCCCTCTGACCTTCTTATTGACGATGAAACACAGATATTGCATCGGAATTAAATACAAATGCACAGTGCCGACTTAAGTATAAGAAGACTGACCCTTCCTACTCTCTATGTTTTGACCCATTCCCGTGACACTAGTTATAGATTCCGATGCTTCACTTCAGGTTTACTGTATCCCTCTGACCTTCTTATTGACGACGAAACACAGAAATTGCATCGGAATTCAATACAAAAGGCACAATGCCGACTTAAGTAGAAGAGGACTTACTCTTCATACTGTCTATGTTTTGAACCATTCCTGTGACACTAGTTATAGATTCCGATGCTTCACTTCAGGTTTACTGTATCGCTCTTACCTTCTTATTGATGACGAAACACAGAAATTGCATAGGAATTAAATACAAAAGGCACAATGCCGACTTAAGTACAAGACGACTGACTCTTCCTACTTTCTATGTTTTGAACCATTCCTGTGACACTAGTTATAGATTCCGATGCTTCACTTCAGGTTTACTGTATCCCTCTGACCTTCTTATTGACTATGAAACACAGAAATTGCATCGGAATTAAATACAAAAGGCACAATGCCGACTTAAGTACAAGAGGACTTACTCTTCATACTGTCAATGTTTTGAGCCATTCCTGTGACACTAGTTATAGATTCCGATGCTTCACTTCAGGTTTACTGTATCCCTCTGACCTTCTTATTGACGATGAAACACAGAAATTGCATCGGAATTAAATAGAAAAGGCACAATGCCGACTTAAGTACAAGAAGACTGTCTCTTCTTACTGTCTATGTTTTGAACCATTCCTGTGACACTAGTTACAGATTCCGATGCTTCACTTCAGGTTTACTGTATCCCTCTGTCCTTCTTATTGACGATGAAACACAGAAATTGCATCGGAATTAAATACAAAAGGCACAATGCCGACTGAAGTACAAGAAATCTGACTCTTCTTACTGTCTATAATTTGAACCATTCATGTGACACTAGTTATAGATCTCGATGCTTCACTTCAGGTTTACTGTATCCCTCTGACCTTCTTATTGACGATGAAACACAGAAATTGCATCGGAATTAAATACAAAAGGCACAACGCCGACTTAAGTAGAAGAGGGCTTACTCTTCATACTGTCTATGTTTTGAACCATTCCTGTGACACTAGTTATAGATTCGGATGCTTCACTTCAGGTTTACTGTATCGCTCTGACCTTCTTATTGATGACGAAACACAGAAATTGCATCGGAATTAAATACAAAAGGCACAATGCCGACTTAAGTACAAGACGACTGACACTTCCTACTGTCTATGATTTGAACCATTCCTGTGACACTAGTTATAGATTCCGATGCTTCACTTCAGGTTTACTGTATCCCTCTGACCTTCTTATTGACGATGAAACACAGAAATTGCATCGGAATTAAATAGAAAAGGCACAATGCCGACTTAAGTACAAGAAGACTGTCTCTTCTTACTGTCTATGTTTTGAACCATTCCTGTGACACTAGTTATAGATTCCGATGCTTCACTTCAGGTTTACTGTATCCCTCTGACCTTCTTATTGACGATGAAACACAGAAATTGCATCGGAATTGAATACAAAAGGCACAATGCCGACTTAAGTACAAGAAGACTGACTCTTCTTACTGTCTATGTTTTGAACCATTCCTGTGACACTAGTTATAGATTCCGATGCTTCACTTCAGGTTTACTGTATCCCTTGGACCTTCTTATTGACGACGAAGCACAGAATTTGCATCAGAGTTAAATAGAAAAGGCACAATGCCGACTTAAGTACAAGAAGACCGACTCTTCTTACTGTCTATGTTTTGAACCATTCCTGTGACACTAGTTATAGTTCCCGATACTTCACTTCAGGTTTACTGTATCCCTCTGACATTCTTAATGACGATGAAACACACAAATTGCATCGGAATTAAATAGAAAAGGCACAATGCCGACTTAAGTACAAGAAGACTGACTCTTCCTACGAGTCTATGTTTGGAACCATTCCTATAACACTAGCTATAGATTCCGATGCTTCACTTCAGGTTTACTGTATCCCTCTGACATTCTTATTGACGATGAAACACACAAATTGCATCGGAATTAAATAGAAAAGGCACAATGCCGACTTAAGTGCAAGAAGACTGACTCTTCTTACTGTCTATGTTTTGAATCATTCCTGTGACACTAGTTATAGATCCCGATGCTTCACTTCAGGTTTACTGTATCCCTTGGACCTTGTTATTGACGATAAAACACAGAAATTGCATCGGAATTAAATACAAAATGCACAATGCCGACTTAAGAACAAGAAAACTGACTCTTTTTACTGACTATGTTGTAAACATTTCTTGTGAGACCAGTTTTAGATTCCGATGCTTCACTATATGTATACTGTAACCCTTGGACCTTCTTATTAACGATGAAACACAGAAATTGCATCGGAATTAAATTCAAAAGGCACAATGCCGATTTAAGTACAAGAAGACTGACTCTTCCTACTGTCTAGGTTTTAACCATTCCTGTGACACTAGTTATAGATTCCGATGCTTCACTTCAGGTTTACTGTATCCCTCTGACCTTCTTATTGACGATGAGACACAGAAATTGCATCGGAATTAAATACAAAAGGCACAATGCCGACTTAAGTACAAGAAGACTGACTCTTCCTACTGTCTATGTTTGAACCATTCCTTTGACACTAGTTATAGATTCCGATGCTTCACTCCAGGTTTACGTTATCCCTCTGACCTTCTTTTTGACAACTAAACACAGAAATTGCATCGGAATTAAATAGAAAAGGCACAATGCCGACTTAAGTACAAGAAGACTGACTCTTCCTACTGTCTATGCTTTGAACCATTCCTGCGACACTAGTTATAGATTCCGATGCTTCACATCCAGTTTACTGTATACCTCTGACCTTCTTATTGTCGATGAAACACAGATTTGGCATCGGAATTAAATACAAAAGGCACAATGCCGACTTAAGTACATGAAGACAGACTCTTCTTAGTGTCTATGCATTGAACCTTTTCTCTGACACTAGTTATAGATTCCGATGCTTCACTTTAGGTTTACTGTATCCCTTGGACATTCTTATTGACGACGAAAAACAGAAATTGCGTCGGAATTAAATAGAAAAGGCACAATGCCGACTTACGTACAAGAAGACCGACTCTTCCTAGTTTCTATGTTTTGAACCATTCCTGTGACACTAGTTACAGATTCCGATGCTTCACTTCAGGTTTACTGTATCCCTCAGACATTCTTATTGACGATGAAACACATAAATTGCTTCGGACTTAAATAGAAAAGGCACAATGCCGACTTAAGTACAAGAAGACTGACTCTTCTTACAGTCTATGTTTTGAACCATTCCTGTAACACTAGTTATAGATTCCGATGCTTCACTTCAGGTTTACTCTATCCCTCAGACCTTCTTATTGACGACGAGACACAGAAATTGCATCGGAATTAAATACAAAAGGCACAATGCCGACTCAAATACAAGATGACTGGCTCTTCTTACTCTCTACGTTTTGAAACTCTCCTGTGAGACCGGTTTTAGATTCCGAGGCTTCACTTCAGGTTTACTGTATCCCTTGGACCTTCTTATTGACGACGAAACACAAAAATTGCATCGGAATTATATAGAAAAGGCACAATGCCGACTTAAGTACAAGAAGACTGACTCTTCCTGCTGTCTATGATTTGAACCATTCCTGTGACACTAGTTATAGATTCCGATGCATCACTTCAGGTTTACTGTATCCCTTGGACCTTCTTATTGACGATGAAACACATAAATTGCATCGGAATTAAATACAAAAGGCACAATGCCGACTTAAGTACAAGAAGACTGACTCTTCTTACTCTCTATGATTTGAACATTACCTGTGAGACCAGTTTTAGATTCCTATGCTTCACTATATGTTTAGTGTATCCCTTGGACCTTCTTATTGACGATGAATCACAGAAATTGCAACGGAATTAAATACAAAAGGCACAATGCCGACTCAAATACAAGATGACTGACTCTTCTTACTCTCTACGTTTTGAACATTTCCTGTGAGACCGGTTTTAGATTCCGAGGCTTCACTTCAGGTTTACTGTATCCCTTGGACATTCTTATTGACGACGAAACACAGAAATTGCATCGGAATTAAATAGAAAAGGCACAAGGCCGACTTAAGTATAAGAAGACTGACTCTTCTTATTGACTATGATTTGAACATTTCCTGTGAGACCAGTTTTAGATTCCGATGCTTCACTATATGTTTAGTGTATCCCTAGGACCTTCTTATTGACGATGAAACACAGAAATTGCATCGGAATTAAATACAAAAGGCACAATGCCGACTTAAGTACAAGAAGACTGACTCTTCCTACTGTCTATGTTTTGAACCATTCCTGTGACTCTAGTTAGAGATTCCGATGCATCACTTCAGGTTTACTGTATCCCTTGGACCTTCTTATTGACGATGAAACACAGAAATTGCATCGGAATTAAATACAAAAGGCACAATGCCGACATAAGTACAAGAAGAGTGACTCGTCTTTTGTGAATGCTTTGAACCATTCCTGTGACACTAGTTATAGATTCCGATGCTTCACTTCAGGTTTACTGTATCCCTCTGACCTTCTTGTTGACGACGAGACACAGAAATTGCATCGGAATAAAATAGAAAAGGCACTATGCCGACTTACGTACAAGAAGACTGACTCTTATTAGTGTCTATGTTTTGAACCATTCCTGTGACTCTAGTTATAGATTCCGATGCATCACTTCAGGTTTACTGTATCCCTCTGACCTTCTTATTGACGAAAAAACACAGAAACTGCATCGGAATCAAATACAAAAGGCACAATGCCGACTTAAGTACAAGAAGACGGACTCTTCTTACTGCCTATGTTTTGAACCTTTTCTGTGACATTAGTTATAGATTCCGATGCTTCACTTCAGGTTTACTGTATCCCTTGGACCTTCTTATTGACGACGAAATACAGAAATTGCATCGGAATTAAATAGAAAATGCACAATGCCGACTTAAGTACAAGAAGACTGACTCTTCTTACTGTCTATGATTTGAGCAATTCCTGTGACACTAGTTATAGATTCCGATGCTTCACTTCAGGATTACTGTATCCCTTGGACCTTCTAATCGACGATGAAACACAGAAATTGAATCGGAATTAAATACAAAAAGCACAATGCCGACTTAAGTACATGAAGACTGACTCTTCTTACTGTCTATGCTGTGAACCATTCCTGTGACACTACTTATAGATTCCGATGCCTCACTTCAGGTTTACTGTATCCTTCTGACCTTCTCATTGACGTTGAAACACAGAAATTGCATAGGAATTAAATTCAAAAGGCACAATGCCGACTCAAATTCAAGATGACTGGCTCTTCTCACTCTCTATGTTTTGAACATTTCCTGTAAGACCGGTTTTAGATTCCGATGCTTCACTTCTGGTTTACTGTATCCCTTGGACCTTCTTATAGACGACGAAACACAGAAATTGCATCGGAATTAAATAGAAAAGGCACTATGCCGACTTAAGTACAAGAAGACTGACTCTTCTTACTGACTATGATTTGAACATTTCCTGTGAGACCAGTTTTAGATTCCGATGCTTCACTATAAGTTTACTGTATCCCTTGGACCTTCTTAATGACGATGAAACACAGAAATTGCATCGGGATTAAATAGAAAAGGCACAATGCCGACTTAAGTACAAGAGGACTGACTCTTCCTACTGTCTATGCTTTGAACCATTCCTGTGACTCTAGTTAGAGATTCCGATGCATCACTTCAGGTTTACTGTATCCCTTGGACCTTCTTATTGACGATGAAACACAGAAATTGCATCGGAATTAAATACAAAAGGCACAATGCCGACATTAGTACAAGAAGTGTGACTCTTCTTTTGTGAATGCTTTGAACCATTCCTGTGACACTAGTTATAGATTCCGACGCTTCACTTCAGGTTTACTGTATCCCTCTGACCTTCTTGTTGACGACGAGACACAGAAATTGCATCGGAATAAAATAGAAAAGGCACTATGCCGACTTAAGTACAAGAAGACTGACTCTTCCTAGTGTCTATGCTTTGAACCATTCCTGTGATTCTAGTTATAGATTCCGATGCATCACTACAGTATTACTGTATCCCTCTGACCTTCTTATTGACGAAAAAACACAGAAACTGCATCGGAATCAAATACAAAAGGCACAATGCCGACTTAAGTACAAGAAGACTGACTCTTCTTACTGTCTATGTTTTGAACCTTTTCTGTGACATTTGTTATAGATTCCGATGCTTCACTTCAGGTTTACTGTATCCCTTGGACCTTCTTATTGACGACGAAATACAGAAATTGCATCGGAATTAAATAGAAAATGCACAATGCCGACTTAAGTACAAGAAGACTGACTCTTCTTACTGTCTATGATTTGAGCAATTCCCGTGACTCTAGTTATAGATTCCGATGCTTCACTTCAGGATTACTGTATCCCTTGGACCTTCTAATCGACGATGAAACACAAAAATTGAATCGGAATTAAATACAAAAGGCACAATGCCGACTTAAGTACATGAAGACTGACTCTTCTTACTGTCTATGCTGTGAACCATTCCTGTGACACTACTTATAGATTCCGATGCTTCACTTCAGGTTTACTGTATCCTTCTGACTTTCTCATTGACGTTGAAACACAGAAATTGCATAGGAATTAAATTCAAAAGGCACAATGCCGACTCAAATTCAAGATGACTGGCTCTTCTCACTCTCTATGTTTTGAACATTTCCTGTAAGACCGGTTTTAGATTCCGATGCTTCACTTCTGGTTTACTGTATCCCTTGGACCTTCTTATTGACGACGAAACACAGAAATTGCATCGGAATTAAATAGAAAAGGCACTATGCCGACTTAAGTACAGGAAGACTGACTCTTCTTACTGACTATGATTTGAACATTTCCTGTGGGACCAGTTTTAGATTCCGATGCTTCACTATAAGTTTACTGTATCCCTTGGACCTTCTTAATGACGATGAAACACAGAAATTGCATCGGGATTAAATAGAAAAGGCACAATGCCGACTTAAGTACAAGAAGACTGACTCTTCCTACTGTCTATGCTTTGAACCATTCCTGTGACACTAGTTATAGATTCCGATGCTTCACTTTAGGTTTACTGTATCCCTTGGACATTCTTATTGACGACGAAACACAGAAATTGCGTCGGAATTAAATAGAAAAGGCACAATGCCGACTTACGTACAAGAAGACCGACTCTTCCTAGTTTCTATGCTTTGAACCATTGCTGTGACACTAGTTACAGATTCTGATGCTTCACTTCAGGTTTACTGTATCCCTCAGACATTCTTATTGACGATGAAACACACAAATTGCTTCGGACTTAAATAGAAAAGGCACAATGCCGACTTAAGTACAAGAAGACTGACTCTTCTTACAGTCTATGTTTTGAACCATTCCTGTAACACTAGTTATAGATTCCGATGCTTCACTTCAGGTTTACTCTATCCCTCAGACCTTCTTATTGACGACGAGACACAGAAATTGCATCGGAATTAAATACAAAAGGCACAATGCCTACTCAAATACAAGATGACTGGCTCTTCTTACTCTCTACGTTTTGAAACTCCCCTGTGAGACCGGTTTTAGATTCCGAGGCTTCACTTCAGGTTTACTGTATCCCTTGGACCTTCTTATTGACGACGAAACACAAAAATTGCATCGGAATTATATTGAAAAGGCACAATGCCGACTTAAGTACAAGAAGACTGACTCTTCCTGCTGTCTATGATTTGAACCATTCCTTTGACACTAGTTATAGATTCCGATGCATCACTTCAGGTTTACTGTATCCCTTGGACATTCTTATTGACGATGAAACACATAAATTGCATCGGAATTAAATACAAAAGGCACAATGCCGACTTAATTACAAGAAGACTGACTCTTCTTACTCTCTATGATTTGAACATTACCTGTGAGACCAGTTTTAGAGTCCTATGCTTCACTATATGTTTAGTGTATCCCTTGGACCTTCGTATTGACGATGAATCACAGAAATTGCAACGGAATTAAATACAAAAGGCACAATGCCGACTCAAATACAAGATGACTTACTCTTCTTACTCTCTACGTTTTGAACATTTCCTGTGAGACCGGTTTTAGATTCCGAGGCTTCACTTCAGGTTTACTGTATCCCTTGGACATTCTTATTAACGACGAAACACAGAAATTGCATCGGAATTAAATAGAAAAGGCACAAGGCCGACTTAAGTATTAGAAGACCGACTCTTCTTATTGACTATGATTTGAACATTTCCTGTGAGACCAGTTTTAGATTCCGATGCTTCACTATATGTTTAGTGTATCCCTAGGACCTTCTTATTGACGATGAAACACAGAAATTGCATCGGAATTAAATACAAAAGGCACAATGCCGACTTAAGTACAAGAAGACTGACTCTTCCTACTGTCTATGTTTTGAACCATTCCTGTGACTCTAGTTAGAGATTCCGATGCATCACTTCAGGTTTACTGTATCCCTTGGACCTTCTTATTGACGATGAAACACAGAAATTGCATCGGAATTAAATACAAAAGGCACAATGCCGAAATAAGTACAAGAAGACTGACTCTTCTTTTGTGAATGCTTTGAACCATTCCTGTGACACAGGTATAGATTCCGATGCTTCACTTCAGGTTTACTGTATCCCTCTGACCTTCTTGTTGACGACGAGACACAGAAATTGCATCGGAATAAAATAGAAAAGGCACTATGCCGACTTAAGTACAAGAAGACTGACTCTTCCTAGTGTCTATGTTTTAACCATTCCTGTGACTCTAGTTATAGATTCCGATGCATCACTTCAGGTTTACTGTATCCCTCTGACCTTCTTATTGACGAAAAAACACAGGAACTGCATCGGAATCAAATACAAAAGGCACAATGCCGACTTAAGTACAAGAAGACTGACCCTTCTTACTGTCTATGTTTTGAACCTTTTCTGTGACATTAGTTATAGATTCCGATGCTTCACTTCAGGTTTACTGTATCCCTTGGACCTTCTTATTGACGACGAAATACAGAAATTGCATCGGAATTAAATAGAAAATGCACAATGCCGACTTAAGTACAAGAAGACTGACTCTTCTTACTGTCTATGATTTGAGCAATTCCTGTGACACTAGTTATAGATTCCGATGCTTCACTTCAGGATTACTGTATCCCTTGGACCTTCTAATCGACGATGAAACACAGAAATTGAATCGGAATTAAATACAAAAGGCACAATGCCGACTTAAGTACATGAAGACTGACTCTTCTTACGGTCTATGCTGTGAACCATTCCTGTGACACTACTTATAGATTCCGATGCTTCACTTCAGGTTTACTGTATCCTTCTGACCTTCTCATTGACGTTGAAACACAGAAATTGCATAGGAATTAAATTCAAAAGGCACAATGCCGACTCAAATTCAAGATAACTGGCTCTTCTCACTCTCTATGTTTTGAACATTTCCTGTAAGACCGGTTTTAGATTCCGATGCTTCACTTCAGGTTTACTGTATCCCTTGGACCTTCTTATTGACGACGAAACACAGAAATTGCATCGGAATTAAATAGAAAAGGCACTATGCCGACTTATGTACAAGAAGACTGACTCTTCTTACTGACTATGATTTGAACATTACATGTGAGACCAGTTTTAGATTCCGATGCTTCACTATTAGTTTACTGTATCCCTTGGACCTTCTTAATGACGATGAAACACAGAAATTGCATCGGGATTAAATACAAAAGGCACAATGCCGACTTAAGTACAAGAGGACTGACTCTTCTTACTGTCTATATTTTGAAACATTCCTGTGACACTAGTTATAGATTCCGGTGCTTCACTTCCGGTTTACTGTATCCCTTGGACCTTCTTATTGAAGATGAAACACAGAAATTGCATCGGAATTAAATAGAAAAGGCACAATGCCGACTTAAGTACAAGAAGACTGACTCTTCTTGCTGTGTATGTTTTGAACCATTCCTGTGACACTAGTTATAGATTCCGATGCTTCACTTCAGGTTTACTGTATCCCTCTGACATTCCTATTGACGACAAAATACAGAAATAGCATCGGAATTAAATAGAAAATGCACAATGACGACTTAAGTACAAGAAGACTGACTCTTCCTACTGTCTATGCTTTGACCATTCCTTGACACTAGTTATAGTTTCCCATGCTTTACTTCAGGTTTACTGAATCCCTCTGATCTTCTTATTGACGATGAAACACAGAAATTGCATCGGAATTAAGTACAAAAGGCACAATGCCGACTTAAGTAGAAGAAGACTGACTCTTCTTAATGTCTATGCTGTGAACCATTCCTGTGACACTACTTATAGATTCCGATGCTTCACTTCAGGTTTACTGTATCCTTCTGACCTTCTCATTGACGTTGAAACACAGAAATTGCATAGGAATTAAATTTAAAAGGCACAATGCCGACTCAAATTCAAGATGACTGGCTCATCTCACTCTCTATGTTTTGAACATTTCCTGTAAGACCGGTTTTAGATTCCGATGCTTAACTTCAGGTTTACTGTATCCCTTGGACCTTCTTATTGACGACGAAACAAAGAAATTGCATCGGAATTAAATAGAAAAGGCACTATGCCGACTTAAGTACAAGAAGACTGACTCTTCTTACTGACTATGATTTGAACATTTCCTGTGAGACCAGTTTTAGATTCCGATGCTTCTATATAAGTTTACTGTATCCCTTGGACCTTCTTAATGACGATGAAACACAGAAATTGCATCGGGATTAAATAGAAAAGGCACAATTCCGACTTAAGTACAAGAAGACGGACTCTTCCTACTGTCTATGCTTTGAACCATTCCTGTGACACTAGTTATAGATTCCGATGCTTCACTTCAGGTTTACTGTATCCCTCTGACCTTCTTATTGACGATGAAACACAAATATTGCATCGGAATTAAATACAAAAGGCACAATGCCGACTTAAGTACAAGAAGACAGACTCTTCTTACTGTCAATGCTTTGAACCTTATCTCTGACACTAGTTATAGTTTCCGAAGCTTCACTTCAGTTTTACTGTATCCCTTGGACCTTCTTATTGACGATGAAACACAGAAATAGCATCGGAATTAAATAGAAAATGCACAATGCCGACTTAAGTACAAGAAGACTGACTCTTCCTACCGTCTATGCTTTGACCATTCCGTGACACTAGTTATAGTTTCCGATGCTTTCCTTCAGGTTTACTGTATCCCTCTGATACTCTTATTGACGATGAAACACAGAAATTGCATCGGAATAAAATAGAAAAGGCACAACGCCGATTTTAGTGCATGATGACTCACTCTTCTTAACGTCTATGTTTAGACCCATTCCTGTAAGACTAGTTATAGATTCCGATGCTTCACTTCAGGTTTACTGTATCCTTCTGACCTTCTCATTGACGTTGAAACACAGAAATTGCATAGGAATTAAATTCAAAAGGCACAATGCCGACTCAAATTCAAGATGACTGGCTCTTCTCACTCTCTATGTTTTGAACATTTCCTGTAAGACCGGTTTTAGATTCCGATGCTTCACTTCAGGTTTACTGTATCCCTTGGACCTTCTTATTGACGACGAAACACAGAAATTGCATCGGAATTAAATAGAAAAGGCACTATGCCGACTTATGTACAAGAAGACTGACTCTTCTTACTGACTATGATTTGAACATTACATGTGAGACCAGTTTTAGATTCCGATGCTTCACTATTAGTTTACTGTATCCCTTGGACCTTCTTAATGACGATGAAACACAGAAATTGCATCGGGATTAAATACAAAAGGCACAATGCCGACTTAAGTACAAGAGGACTGACTCTTCTTACTGTCTATATTTTGAAACATTCCTGTGACACTAGTTATAGATTCCGGTGCTTCACTTCCGGTTTACTGTATCCCTTGGACCTTCTTATTGAAGATGAAACACAGAAATTGCATCGGAATTAAATACAAAAGGCACAATGCCGACTTAAGTACAAGAAGACTGACTCTTCTTGCTGTGTATGTTTTGAACCATTCCTGTGACACTAGTTATAGATTCCGATGCTTCACTTCAGGTTTACTGTATCCCTCTGACATTCCTATTGACGACAAAATACAGAAATAGCATCGGAATTAAATAGAAAATGCACAATGACGACATAAGTACAAGAAGACTGACTCTTCCTACTGTCTATGCTTTGACCATTCCTTGACACTAGTTATAGTTTCCCATGCTTTACTTCAGGTTTACTGAATTCCTCTGATCTTCTTATTGACGATGAAACACAGAAATTGCATCGGAATTAAGTACAAAAGGCACAATGCCGACTTAAGTAGAAGAAGACTGACTCTTCTAAATGTCTATGCTGTGAACCATTCCTGTGACACTACTTATAGATTCCGATGCTTCACTTCAGGTTTACTGTATCCTTCTGACCTTCTCATTGACGTTGAAACACAGAAATTGCATAGGAATTAAATTTAAAAGGCACAATGCCGACTCAAATTCAACATGACTGGCTCATCTCACTCTCTATGTTTTGAACATTTCCTGTAAGACCGGTTTTAGATTCCGATGCTTCACTTCAGGTTTACTGTATCCCTTGGACCTTCTTATTGACGACGAAACAAAGAAATTGCATCGGAATTAAATAGAAAAGGCACTATGCCGACTTAAGTACAAGAAGACTGACTCTTCTTACTGACTATGATTTGAACATTTCCTGTGAGACCAGTTTTAGATTCCGATGCTTCACTATAAGTTTACTGTATCCCTTGGACCTTCTTAATGACGATGAAACACAGAAATTGCATCGGGATTAAATAGAAAAGGCACAATTCCGACTTAAGTACAAGAAGACGGACTCTTCCTACAGTCTATGCTTTGAACCATTCCTGTGACACTAGTTATAGATTCCGATGCTTCACTTCAGGTTTACTGTATCCCTCTGACCTTCTTATTGACGATGAAACACAAATATTGCATCGGAATTAAATACAAAAGGCACAATGCCGACTTAAGTACAAGAAGACAGACTCTTCTTACTGTCAATGCTATGAACCTTTTCTCTGACACTAGTTATAGTTTCCGAAGCTTCACTTCAGTTTTACTGTATCCCTTGGACCTTCTTATTGACGATGAAACACAGAAATAGCATCGGAATTAAATAGAAAATGCACAATGCCGACTTAAGTACAAGAAGACTGACTCTTCCTACCGTCTATGCTTTGACCATTCCGTGACACTAGTTATAGTTTCCGATGCTTTCCTTCAGGTTTACTGTATTCCTCTGATACTCTTATTGACGATGAAACACAGAAATTGCATCGGAATAAAATAGAAAAGGCACAACGCCGATTTTAGTGCATGATGACTGACTCTTCTTAACGTCTATGTTAAGACCCATTCCTGTAAGACTAGTTATACATTCTGATGCTTCACTTCAGGTTTACTGTATCCATCTAACCTTCCTTTTGACGATGAAACACAGTAAATGCATCGGAATTATATACAAAAGGCACAATGCCGACTTAAGTAGAAGATGACTGGCTCATCTCACTCTCTATGTTTTGAACATTTCCTGTAAGACCGGTTTTAGATTCCGAGGCTTCACTTCAGGTTTACTGTATCCCTTGGACCTTCGTATTGACGGCGAAACACAGAAATTGCATCGGAATAAAATAGAAAAGGCACAATGGCGACTTAAGTACAAGAAGACTGACTCTTCCTACTGTCTATGTGATGAACCATTCCCGTGACACTAGTTTTAGATTCTGATGCTTCACTTCAGGTTTACTGGATCCCTTGGACCTTCTTATTGACGGCGAATTGCAGAATTGGCATAGGAATGAAATAGGAAAGGCACAATGATGACTTAAGTACAAGAAGACTGACTCTTCCTATTGTCTAATTTTTGAACCATTCCTGTGACACTAGTTATAGATTCCGATGCTTCACTTCAGGTTTACTGTATCCCTCTGAACTTCTTATTGACGATGAAACCCAGAAAATGCATCGGAATTAAATAGAAAAGGCAGAATGCCGACTTAAGTTCATGAAGACTGACTCTTCTTACTGTCTATGTTTTGAACCATTCCTGTGACACTAGTTATAGATTCCGATGCATCACTTCAGGTTTACTGTGTCCCTTGGTCCTTCTTATTGACGATGAAACACAGAAATTGCATCGGAATTAAATACAAAAGGCGCAATGCCGACTCAAATACAAGATGACTGGTTCTTCTTACTCTCTACGTTTTGAACGTTTCCTGTGAGACCGGTTTTAGATTCCGAGGCTTCACTTCAGGTTTACTGTATCCCTTGGACCTTCTTATTGACGACGAAACACAGAAATTGCATCGGAATTAAATACAAAATGCACAATGCCGAC
Organism: Schistocerca serialis cubense; assembly: GCF_023864345.2. Lineage (NCBI taxonomy): Eukaryota > Metazoa > Arthropoda > Insecta > Orthoptera > Acrididae > Schistocerca > Schistocerca serialis. Next base: position 11,437,926 of record NC_064647.1, read on the forward strand.
TCAAATACAAGATGACTGGCTCTTCTTACTCTCTACGTTTTGAACGTTTCCTGTGAGACCGGTTTTAGATTCCGAGGCTTCACTTCAGGTTTACTGTATCCCTTGGACCTTCTTATTAACGATGAAACACAGAAATTGCATCGGAATTAAGTACAAAAGGCACAATGCCGACTTAAGTACAAGAAGACTGACTATTCTTACTGTCTATGCTTTGAACCATTCCTGTGACACTACTTATAGAGTCCGATGCTTCACTTCGGGTTTACTGTATCCCTCTGACCTCCTCATTGACGATGAAACACAAAAATTGCATCGGAATTAAATACAAAAGGCACAATGCCGACTCAAATACAAGATGACTGGCTCTTCTTACTCTCTATGCTTTGAACATTTCCTGTGAGACCGGTTTTAGATTTCGATGCTTCACTTCAGGTCTACTGTATCCCTTGGACCTTCTTATTGACGACGAAACACAGAAATTGCATCGGAATTAAATAGAAAACGCACAATGCCGACTTAAGCACAAGAAGACTGACTCTTCTTACTGACTATGATTTGAACATTTCCTGTGAGACCAGTTTTAGATTCCGATGCCTCACTATAAGTTTACTGTATCCCTTGGACCTTCGTATTGACGATGACACACAGAAATTGCATCGGAATTAAATACAAATGCACAATGCCGACTTAAGTGCAGGAAGACTGACTCTTCTTACTGTCTATGTTTTGAACCATTCCTGTGACACTAGTTATAGATTCCGGTGCTTCACTACAGCTTTACTGTATCCCTTAGACCTTCTTATTGACGATGAAACACAGAAATTGCATCGGAATTAAATGCAAAATGGGCAATGCCGACTTAAGTACAAGAAGACTGACTCTTCCTACTGCCTATGTTTTGAACCATTCCTGTGACACTAGTTATAGATTCCGATGCATCACTTCCGGTTTATTGTATCCCTTGGACCTTCTTATTGACGATGAAACACAGAAATTGCATCGGAATTAAATAGAAAAGGCACAATGCCGACTTAAGTACAAGAAGACTGACTCTTCCTACTGTCTATGCTTTGAACCATTCCTGTGACACTAGTTATAGATTCCGATGCTTCACTTCAGGTTTACTGTATGCCTCTGACCTTATTGACGATGAAACACAGTAATTGCTTCGGAATTAAATTCAAATGCGCAATGCCGACTTAAGTACAAGAAGACTGACTCTTCTTACTGTCTATGTTTTGAGACATTCCTGTGACACTAGTTATAGATTCCGATGCTTCACTATATGTTTAGTGTATCCCTTGGACCTGCTTATTGACGATTAAACACAGAAATTGCATCGGAATTAAATACAAAAGGCACAGTGCCGACATAAGTACAAGAAGACTGACTCTTCTTGCTGTGTATGCTTTGAACCATTTCTGTGACACTAGTTATAGATTGCGATGCTTCATTTCACGTTTACTGTTTCCCTTGGACCTTCTTATTGACGATGTAACACAGAAATTGCATCGGAATTAAATAGAAAAGGCACAATGCCGACTTAAGTACAGGGAGACTGACTCTTCTTACAGTCTATGTGTTGAACCATTTCTGTAACACTAGTTATAGATCCCGATGCTTCACTTCAGGTTTACTGTATCCTTTCGACCTTCGTATTGACGGCGAAACACAGAAATTGCATCGGAATAAAATAGAAAAGGCACAATGGCGACTTAAGTACAAGAAGACTGACTCTTCCAACTGTCTATGTTTTGAACCATTCCTGTGACACTAGTTATAGATTCCGATGCTTCACTTCAGGTTTACTTTATCCCTTGGACCGTCTTATCGACGATGAAACACAGAAATTGCATCGGAATTAAATACAAAAGGCACAATGCCGACACAAATACAAGATGACTGGCTCTTCTTACTCTGTATGTTTCGAACATTTCCTGTGAGACCGGTTTTAGATTCCGATGCTTCACTTCAGGTTTACTGTATCCCTTGGACCTTATATTGACAACGAAACACAGAAATTGCATCGGAATTAAATAGATAACGCACAATGCCGACTTAAGTACAAGAAGACTGACTCTTCTTACTGACTATGATTTGAACATTTCCTGTGAGACCAGTTTTAGATTCCGATGCTTCACTATACGTTTACTGTATCCCTTGGACCTTCTTGTCGACGATGAAACACAGAAATTGCATCGGAATTAAATACAAAAGGCACAATGCCGACTTAAGTACAAGAAGACTAACTCTTCTTACTGTCTATGCTTTGAACCATTCCTGTAACACTACTTATAGAATGCGATGCTTCACTTCAGGTTTACTGTATCCCTCTGACCTCCTCATTGACGATGAAACACAAAAATTGCATCGGAATTAAATACAAAAGGCACAATGCCGAATCAAATACAAGATGACTGGCTCTTCTTACTCTCTATGCTTTGAACATTTCCTGTGAGACCGGTTTTAGATTTCGATGCTTCACTTCAGGTCTACTGTATCCCTTGGACCTTCTTATTGACGACGAAACACAGAAATTGCATCGGAATTAAATAGAAAACGCACAATGCCGACTTAAGTACAAGAAGACTGACTCTTCTTACTGACTATAATTTGAACATTTCCTGTGAGACCAGTTTTAGATTCCGATGCTTCACTATAAGTTTACTGTATCCCTTGGACCTTCGTATTGACGATGACACACAGAAATTGCATCGGAATTAAATACAAAAGGCACAATGCCGACTTAAGTGCAGGAAGACTGACTCTTCTTACTGTCTATGTTTTGAACCATTCTTGTGACACTAGTTATAGATTCTGGTGCTTCACTACAGCTTTACTGTATCCCTTGGACCTTCTTATTGACGAAGAAACACAGAAATTGCATCGGAATTAAATGCAAAATGGGCAATGCCGACTTAAGTACAAGAAGACTGACTCTTCCTACTGACTATGTTTTGAACCATTCCTGTGACACTAGTTATAGATTCCGATGCATCACTTCCGGTTTAATGTATCACTTGGACCTTCTTATTGACGATGAAACACAGAAATTGCATCGGAATTAAATAGAAAAGGCACAATGCCGACTTAAGTACAAGAAGACTGACTCTTCCTACTGTCTATGCTTTGAACCATTCCTGTGACACTAGTTATAGATTCCGATGCTTCACTTCAGGTTTACTGTATGCCTCTGACCTTCTTATTGACGATGAAACACAGATATTGCATCGGAATTAAATACCAATGGCACAATGCCGACTTAAGTACAAGAAGACAGACTCTTCTTAGTGTCTATGCTTTGAACCTTTTCTCAGACACTAGTTATAGATTCCGATGCTTCACTTCAGGTTTACTGTATCCCTTGGACATTCTTATTGACGACGAAACACAGAAATTGCATCGGAATTAAATAGAAAAAGCACAATGCCGACTTAAGTACAAGAAGACTGACTCTTCCTAGTGTCTATGTTTTGAACCATTCCTGTGACACTAGTTATAGATTCCGATGCTTCACTTCAGGTTTACTGTATGCCTCTGACCTTATTGACGATGAAACACAGTAATTGCTTCGGAATTAAATTCAAATGCGCAATGACGACTTAAGTACAAGAAGACTGACTCTTCTTACTGTCTATGTTTTGAGCCATTCCTGTGACACTAGTTATAGATTCCGATGCTTCACTTCAGGTTTACAGTATCCCTTGGACCTTGTTATTGACGATGAAACACAGAAATTGCATCGGAATTAATTACAAAATGTGCAATGCCGACTTAAGTATAAGAAGACTGACTCTCCTTACTGTCTATGATTTGAACATTTCCTGTGAGACCAGTTTTAGATTCCGATGCTTCACTATATATTTAGTGTATCCCTTGGACCTTCTTATTGACGATTAAACACAGAAATTGCATCGGAATTAAATACAAAAGGCACAGTGCCGACATAAGTACAAGAAGGCTGACTCTTCTTGCTGTGTATGCTTTGAACCATTTCTGTGACGCAAGTTATAGATTGCGATGCTTCATTTCACGTTTACTGTTTCCCTTGGACCTTCTTATTGACGATGAAACACAGAAATTGCATCGGAATTTAATACAAAAGGCACAATGCCGACTTAAGTACAAGAAGACTGACTTTTCTTGCTGAGTATGCTTTGAACCATTCCTAGGACACTAGTTATAGATTCCGATGCTTCACTCCAGGTTTACTGTATCCCACTGACCTTCTTATTGACGACGAAACACAGAAATTGCATCGGAATGAAATAGAAAAGGCACAATGCCGACTTAAGTACAAGAAGACTGACTCCTCCTACTGTCTATGATTTGAACCATTCTTGTGACTCTAGTTATAGTTTCCGATGCTTCACTTCAGCTTTACTGTATCCGTGGGACCTTCTTATTGACGAAGAAACACAGAAATTGCATCGGAATTAAATGCAAAATGGGCAATGCCGAATTAAGTACAAGAAGACTGACTCTTCTTACTGTCTATGTTTTGAACCTTTTCTGTGACACTAGTTATGGATTCCGATGCTTCACTTCAGGTTTACTGTATCCCTTGGACCTTCTTATTGACGACGAAATACAGAAATAGCATGGGAATAAAATAGAAAATGCACAATGCCGACTTAAGTACAAGAAGACTGACTCTCCCTAGTGTCTAAGATTTAAACCATTCCTGTGACACTAGTTATAGATTCCGATGCTTCACTTCAGGTTTACTGTATCCCTCTGACATTCTTATTGTCGATGAAACACAGAAATTGCTTCGGAATTAAATAGAAAAGGCACAATGCCGACTTAAGTACAGGAAGACTGACTCTTCTTACAGTCTATGTGTTGAACCATTTCTGT